>NW_021319309.1:5702946-5717946 GCF_001605985.2 Dendrobium catenatum | reverse complement strand
ATGCTAGGTTTGCTTAACTTCTTATCATACGATTAATGATAGGGATTCATTCATTATTATTTGTGTTGTATGTATTTATTTGCTTAACTATTTGAATGGGTTTGAAAAATTTTGCTATTAGCATCATCATGGAAGTTTCTCACATTTTGATGTACCTTAGTCTTGTTGATGAACGAGAACTGCACTAAAGCTATCCAAATGAAAATTACATGCAATAAGGCACAATTAAACACGAATTTTAATTTCTTTATGTAATAACCTTGATTATGTAGTATATTAAAAATTTTAAAATACATTTCATTTTCTATTAACATACGATAAAGAAGAGCAATATTAGATTTTGCTTTGAAAAATATATTTTTTTTCATTATTTATTTACCCTTATTATGTAACAGATTAAATATATACTATAATTTATTAAATTATAAAATAGAGCGGGATAAATAATATAATCTCACATCCACATATAATACCTAAAATATCATACATATATAACATTGGAGTTAACTTTAACTCTTATTTTAGGCTCTGGGGTTAACTTTAACTCTTATTTTAGGCTCTGGGACTAAATTGGCTCAATTTCTAATAGTCGAGCGACTAAAATGAGGCAATATGAAACTTTGGGAATAAATTGAATATTTATCAATAGTTGAGAGATTATTTTGGGGTTTTACTCAAATAAAAAATTAGCACCAACTACTTGATTGAACGCTAATAATTTTGATATCTTAAGTGAAGGTTTGAGATTTTAATTCTACTAAAAATAAATATTAAAACAATGGTTCAATATTAAGTAACACTAAATAAGTTTAGCTTTCAAAATACTTAAATTTAAATTTTAAGTTAGAAGGAATGTCATATAAGATGTGATATTTAAGTATTAAATATAGTTGGAGCTACGAGAAGATCATAAGTTGAGGGTGGCAGCACTATCTCCTTGACATGCTCGCCATCCAAAATTCCAGTAGCATTAATGATAGAATGAAACTCTATTGAGAGTGACATGCACTAATCTAAAGTACATGTCACTAGCAAGCCGCTTGTGCAATAAAGAGGGAAGGATCGGAAAGGGAAAACAATTTTGCCCAAAATACTCATACGAGCTTCTAACAGCATATTGTTAAAGCTGATTGCCCTTGTGTACAAACCAAACGTCCAATGCATTAATGTTAATACTTCAAACTCACTTAATGAGCATTCAAATAACTCGCTCGAGGTTAGGTGGGCCCTTGACTCCTTTGAGATTTTGTCTGGGTCTAGGGAATGTAATATGAATTGCTCTATGATGAATTGTAATGTATTCATCTGCTCATTATTGTTTTTTTTATTGGATAAATATTATGATTGTATTATATTTCTAAATACGGATTTAAATATTCAACTAAATGTTTAATAAAAGAATTTAAAATGTTAGATCGATTTATGTGGCCTGCTGAGCTATTGTAACTTATTGTGGTTTTGTTTCTGATTTCAGACTTTGAGAAAGGGAAGGAGATTGTGGATTAACAGTTCATGATCATATCTAAGTTTATAGGTATTTCTCTGTTTTGATTTTCGTACATTCATGGCTAGTTTATTATTAATTTTTGTAGCTTCAGCATATAGCCATGTATTGTATTATAGATATATTTTAATGAAATAAAAGAAATCTTATGGATGAATTTATCTTCAGTATTTGAATAATTTAGTAGCTCTGTAGTATGTACTTTATTTAAAATAAATATTGGAAGAGAATCTAGACCATTCTGAAACTATATTTTGGGATTTGTCTATAACACTCAACATGATAGGACCCTCCTGCTCGAGTTGGGTTGTGACAAGTCTATTGTTGACATTTATAAGAAGTCCACACCTTAGAAGCTAATGACTATGATTTCCCAAGCTAAGTCTGCGTTCAGTTTGATGCTCTTTCCATCCAACGTATCACACCCTCGTGCTTAGAGGTTGGAATAAAGCCCCTAAGGACTCACCCCCACTCCCAAAGGACTCACCCCCACAGATTCACCCCACATGCTAGATTTCAAAAACTCACCCAAGGCACTCACTCTTGAAAACTCGTCTAGAGCACTTGCCTAAGACTAGGAAGCCACATCAGAGGTAGGAATCCACATTGGCAATGACTAGATTAGAGTTTCAATCTCTATTACTCACGTCATGCATTGTATTTTTTTTTTATTTTCTAGGCGTAGCTTTCATGTATCCCTTGAAGCGTTATAAATAAAGAATGAAAAAGCATTTTTTAGATCCTTAACTTCATATTACTTGCTATGGATTTTATTTGTAGACTCCACATCTCTTCTCTAATTCTCCATACTCATCAAATGTAATCTAGTTTTTCAGGTCTTATTTATCAGTCACCAACTAATAAAGTCGGGTGTCATCCACGAACAAATTCAAATCCAACATTCGACAATAGCCACTTATTTAATTCATCATCAGTATATCCTTTTCTCCTTAACATTCTTAATATCTATCAATTCCTCCACTAAACTCAAAGAGTATCACCAAACAAGGATTCATATTTCATTCTCAAGTTGGCTATGGAGATAAACACCTAAAAGAGTGTAAACACCTAAAGATTCAAAAAGAAGGGTTTGACCCTCAAAAATAACTTTATCACCAACATCATCATTTCCTCTATAACATCTTTCGCAAATATAACCATATAAGTAGTTTCTCTTCAATTGTGGAGGATTTCTTTCACCTAAAGAATCGAAGAATCAAAAGAAGAAATAACAACTTAAAAATAATGCTAAAAAGATTAACTTCCATAAAAGGGAGGAGATGAATTCAATGATTGCATATTGTCACATTTTGAAAACATATCATACGTATAGAATTTTCAGCATCAAGGTGTGGATTTATCAATAATTAACTAAATATTAAATGGCCATGACACTTCAACTTCTTAGAGGATAGAACTCAAGAGGGCAATGTCTCTTGGGATAAATCTCAAACGAAATATCCTCTCGGATGAATATTTAAACTTCAATTTCTCAAATATATTGAATTTTGCAAATTCAATGAATGCAAATTCAATGAATAAAGGTATCACATACATAAGGAAAATCAGACATATTACAATCAATTAATTGTGACTTAATGGACAATTTAACCTAGATTATTCATGAAGAGACATGTTTTGGTGCCTGATCTTTTTTAACGTTCAATTAATTTTTAGTTCAACTCCTGAAACAAATAATGGCTATAAAGAACATAGTTCAATTCTCTCAAAAGGACATCAAACAGCATCTAACAACATCCACCAACAAAAGTTTCTTTTGGCAAAATTTTCCTGCGCAAAAGCATTGTAGAGAGCCCCTTCAGGGAGAGGAGATTTTTTGAAAATTTTATGCCCTTACATTATTCTTTCCTCATCTAGTAAAGAATTTCTTTTCATCTCTCTGCATGGTGCTCGTTGCTCCCAAAACCGAAAAACTTAAATCTTGTTATCTCCTTTGTGAGTTTATTTTCTTCACAATATTTTCAACCTCCTTCCAGAGTATCTCAGATAAAATTATTTCCCAAACTCTGACTCTTTGAATGGTGAAATTCCTCCCATCCTAGAGGACAAAACGTCTAATTCATGCCTCTGTTAACAATTGAAGTCACAAATCTTTCTAAGCGCAGATGTTGTGTAATTTTTCTATATAATGCATAGCTAGCAAGATCATGGTGAATTCAGCTATTCATTGTTAAAGTTAGTATGCTTCTGTGCGTTGATATGCCAATTCCTCGGTTTCCTTGCAGCTTTTATGTACAGAAACGGGAGAAGCAACCAAACTTAAGCTAAAATCCCTGAACTGTTTCATGATAAGAACAGAGCCAACTGTGATTATTTTTCTCTTTAGGGAACTTCTATTCACTTATCTAGTGCAAATATACACTACTTTCTACAAGAAGTTCTTTTTTTTTTTATTTCCCATTGGTTATTTAGAGGTTCAAATATGCAATACAAAAGCAGTTGTGTCTTCTAATTTTCCTTGCTTTTGTTGGCGCTGTTCTAGATTTTAGAAGGCATCATATAGCCCATTATGCCACCTTGGCATTCAAGATAACTTTAACACCACATAAACACAGACACCCGTTACCTTTCCTATTTTAACTAATAGGAATGACTTAGCACTGTGAAAGACAAATCTCGCATAATCAAAACGTGAAAAGTTGCACAATAATGCCAAATGAGTAAAAACAAAATCTTTTTTAGAACCAAACATAAAAAATTTACCAGTGACTTCAACAATAACATAATTGGATTATAAAGTAGAAAGATCAAGAAGATATCACAAATAAACTCCAAGAACTTAAAAAAAAAAAGGGAGAAGGGAAATCGCTTCAAAAAATTTCAAAAATAATCAGATAAATTGGCGCAATTATTGTTAAGACAACAAGATTGTGCTTATGATAACCTAAACGAACAGAGCAATGTTAACAAAATGCAGACATTTGTCCCTCAACATCAAGGAACGGATAGAATAACTACATGAATCAGAAAAGGTCTAGTCAAAGTGGAAGACAAAGCAAGCAGTCAATGGAGAGAAAGAAAAGAACTAGATGCACGTACATGATCCCGGGCTTCATCTCCGGAACCGGGAGTGATATGTCTATGGAAATGGACGACGAAGGGATCAAGGACGTCGCGTCCTTTCCGCTGCCGCTACTCGTTCCTCCACCGTCGTTGGCAGCTGCCTCCTTAACGACGGAAGAAATATTCAAGCTCTTCCCCTCCGCCCCCATACCTCTATCCCTCTCAAATCTCTCCAAGCAAGCTCTCGCAACCTCCTTCACTGCCGCTTTATTTCCTTCGAAGGCGATGACGGCGACAAATGGGTCGATCGGTGCTTTCTCCTTCCCTTTTTTTTATTTTTTCTTCGCCAAGAAGCCGTTTACTTCGACCGGTGATTTTGCCTTGCAAGCCTCGTGCTCTCGTTGCCCCCGCGAATCTCACACGCCACCTATAACAGGCGACAGCGATAACTATAATATATATATATAGAGAGAGAGAGAGAGCATTTTAATGGCTATGTATGAACAATTGAATATACATGAAACCATTAACTTCATCAAAATTCGCGCACTATATATATATTGAATATCAATTATGCTTAACATCGCTAAAAAAATTCCATTTGATCAATAATGAATCTTAACATAAACATAAAACATTAAGAAAGGTCTAATAAGATCAAAATCACTCAATTATGAATTCCTAAGGCACTAAGATGATAAAGAAAATATATGAGGGATGAATTGATTTGAAGTGTTTGGAAGATAGAGAGGGTGCATGAGAACATATGAAATGGTAGATAGATATTGAGTTGTTAGGATTAGAATAAAAATATTTGTATTTTTGTTAACATGCATATTAATCTCAAACTAATAGCAAATAGCCATCATAAGCACCTTTATTTTTGCAAGGAATCCAAAGCTCTTTTTTTCAATAAACTATAGGATATAAATGATACAAATTAGATGTGAAAAAAGAGAGGAACATGTATGTATTCTCCTCGAAAAATCTCATAAATCTTCAATTGTAATTATGAATCTTCAATTTGATGGTAAGTGAATAGCTTTCAAAGGAGAATTTAACATTTGAAAATCCACTCTAAGCACATGTATGGTGGCCCTATTTTACAAGAAATAATATAAAAGTTATACACAAAATGTAATCAGATTTTGATGATGAACTAGCAATGAAATCCCTTTTTTGTCCTCCATCATCTCTCCTCGACCCAAAAAAAAAGCTCTTTTACAGATAGTTGAATTTGATATACTATTCAACCACATTGATTGATACCTTTTATAATTCCTCCTTAATAAGCAAAGTGTATATTCTAATGGGGGTTATTTTGTCCATAGCATTAGGAATCTATCTTTGCCTACATTGGATAATATTTTAGCAATGACAATTTCTTCGGTCTTAAAAAATCTTGACTATAAAGGTAATAGCATATTGGAGCTGGATTCACTAGCATTAAGATTAACTTATAATTATCCCATATATAGTTTTCAATGGTCAAGTTAATAAATCCTCAATGTTAAGGACTGGACTTACAAACATATCAAGGGAAAGTCTATGTGACATGTTATGGTACCTTCAATTTTAGCATTCAGTTTAACATGTTCTAATTTTATTTAAAAGAGATAATTGCTTGAATATCTGCATTTTGAACTCGTTTGTATGTGTTTGGAAATAATGTGTGTATGAAAAATGTTTGCATGCCTTCTGGAGTAGAGTCTGGGGATCTGAATGCATATTGGTGATATTTAATTTTTTTCCTAGGAACACCCCATGTGCTTCAATAGTGGCACCCTAGTATTGTGAGCTCTAGAAAATGAAAAATGAACTAGCACCGTAGCGCTGAAACAATGGCACTTGGGCGTTTTGGGCCGAATTATGCACTTAAAAATATCCAAATCCACTATTCATTCTATTATGTTTTGTTTGAGCAGCACCTAGTGAGTGAGAGATAGAGTTTCTAGTGAGATAAAGTCTATTTCGGGCGACTTGAGATCATTTTTAGCCATCGATCCAGTTTAAAAAATTTCTCAAATCAAGGTATTTTGCACTTTGCCTATCTCGGTTTTCAATAATTCGATGCAAGTTTTTTAGATTTTTTCGAATAAATTTATAATTTGATTTTACAAATATGCATTTTATCGGATTGTCATAACTTTTATCCATGTAACATTGGATATGTTATTGGAACGATTTGAAATATGTGTATATTAGGAATTTTATTCGTGGAGAGAAGGGATTCGGTTGGCTATGAGAAGGGTTTCTATTATTTGTTATGTGATAAAACTCTGAAGCCTGGGGGCTATTATGAATCTGACACCTAAGAGCTATTTTGATATTCCCTAAGAAAGGATTTTGTTGGCAGAGAGAATGGATTTTGTTGGCAGCAAGAAGGGATTATATTGTTTGTTTGTATATATTGAAAGTTAAAGCCTGAGGGTTATTATGATATTATGATATTTTGCTACAAAATTAAATGTTTAGTTTTTCTCATCACTTCTCCAACTAAATACTGGGGTTAGTTTATGGTTCTTATCATGATCGGACACGATATGACTTATATGGTATCCGATCATATCGAGTTCGGTCGGGACACAAGCAATCAACCAAAATTTCCCTTTGAATTACCAATTGCTCTAACCTCGAGCTTTATATACATAGTGGTCTTCTTTTAGGGAAAATGTGAAATAATATGTAGTCTCATTCATTAAATTTCTTTATTGAGCTTATCTCCCATTAAAAGGAAGTCCCAAACTCTTGAGAAGAGGGGATTTGCTGCCCTTCTAAACACCATAGTGATCTTGCTGCAGAAGCTCAATTCTCAACAATTTGTTTAGGACAAAGTCCATTTTGAGATCCAATGAGAGATCACATGTTATAATTTATTTTAATTGCAATTTTATGCTGCAAATCTTTTAAGGCCCAAAATATTTTCAGATGGATAAATTTTAATATCAAAAAATATAAGGCAATTGATATATCATAAAAAAATTCTTCTAATAAAACACAAATAGTTACATAATTATTACAATTGGTAAGCATAAATGTAAAGTAAGATGACTTTAAGTATTTTATTTATTTTAATGTTTGGTTTGAAATAAATTAAATATAAAAAATAAAATATTCATGTAAGTAATTTAGAATTATGCAAAATATATCTATTTTTTATGATTTGCCCGCTCACACGAGTGAATTCAAAGTGCAAGAAAAACTCTTAGCCCATGATATCGTCTTTCTTACAATTGTCACCTATCGTTGTTGCTTGTCACTCGCTTCCCACAATATTTTCACAATTTGTTGTCGTATATTGTCCTTGCCACCACCACCCGCCATTATGCATCACCGCCAATTGTCCTTTGCTTCTGCCAGCTATTGTATTTCAATCCAGCATATAGATCATAGCAAAAAAAAAAAAAATCAATGCATTTACTTTGCACTAACCAAACACTTCATGAGTTTTTTTAATGCAATAATTTAAATCACTGTATATTTCTAAAATGTAGGCATTCAAATCACTCTGAATTTCTAAAATACATGCATTTTAAAACTATCCAATAAAACATACCTTCGAAATATTATGGAATCACCTTGGGATTATTTGAAGTCTATTTTTTAAAATCTTATAATCAAAATATGCATTTCAAGGAAAAATAACGAAGCCAAGATCACTTAATAGTTTAATACTGATATAATTAAGACACATATACATGCTTCAATATATTACATATAAACAAGGGGGTTAACATAAAAATGTTTGGCTAATTTGTTTTTTTTTTTTTGTTGAAATTATCATGATGTTTATGTTAAAAAAATTATAAATATGCCATATGTTCACAAATTTAGGAAGGCATAGACAAGGCCACAAGAAGGATTTATTGAAAATGTATATATATAATTCTTTCTATATGCACTATAAATTTGTCCACTCCACTAAGGCCAACACCCACAGTCTGCATCAGCATCACCGACCATTACCACCAACCCCAACATTCATCATCACCATTAATGTTAAAGGTCTTTGTTGCTAATAAGACTAGTATCATTCATTAACACGTGTGTTGATAACAGAGCCTTGTATTGGGTACTCATACCCACACCCAGTCATGTACCTACCCATATCCAATGGGTATGGGTGGGGTGGCTATGTGTATGCCCATTATATTCTGGGTGGGTACTCAATATTGGGGGATAAATCGATTTACATTGTTAATCACTGTATATCTTATATTATCGCAATCCTCACTGAGTAGTGTGCAACACTTAACCACGCAATGACTGCGGTAAATTTTGATATGCGGCTTGAAAGTTTGCAATCAGAGCAAAGGGCAACAAGCCTCATGGCCATCAATCTGTGGCAGGCTGCATTCAAAAAGCATTGAAAGTAAAGTAGGTGGATATAGGTGGGTACGACAATCCTGAAAGTCACCATAGGTGGGCATGGGTGGGCGAAGCCCGTCCGAGTAAAGCATGTGTACCTAATGGGTACTCATATCAGGATCCCATATATGACTTTGATTGATAATCATTATCCCCAACAAGATAGCAACACCAATGTTGATATTGATCATCTAACTATTTGGTCCCTAATCCACTCTAGCTTTTTCGATTACAAATGAGGCCCTTCCTTGAGAGAATGCCTTAGCTTGATGTACATCTTATGGAGTACATTACATGATGTAAATACAAAGAGCTATTATCGACGTATTCGCTTTGTTAGAAGGACTGTAGTCGGCGTGCGACGTAGGTCAGGAGGACCGTAGTCAACTGGCGACGGAGGACTGTAGTCGGCAGGCGACGTAAGTGAGGAGGACCGTAGTCGGCGGGCGACGGAGGTAGGAAAGACTGTAGTCGGCGGGCGACATAAGTCAGGAGGACCGTATTCAACGGGCGACGGATGTCGGAAAGACTGTAGTCGACGGGCGACGTAAGTCAGGAGGACTGTAGTCAGCTGGCGACGAAGGTCGGAAGGACCGTAGTCTGACGACGAAGATCAGTGACAACATCAGGTAGAAGTCCAGCAAATGAAATAAATGCATCTTCGCATAGACGTCCAGCGAAGTCCGATAACCGGTAGAAGTCCGGCGTCGGGTGGAAACTTGGCGAAGAGTGAAGGTCCGACGTCGGGTAGAAGTCCAACGTCTTTGGTGGCAGAGAGAACTTCGGCTTCACTTGGGCGGAGTTTCGGCGTTAGGAGGGAACTCTCTTGTAAATTGGGAAGAATTTAAGCATCCCATGGAAGTTGGGTAGAATTCTAGCATTCTCCCGAAAATCCTGCAGAGTTCCGGCATCTTCAGGCGGCAGGAAGAAGCTCCTCCTCGACGGCTGCCGGACCACCGCAGGAACCTCGCCGGACCACCGCAGGAACCTCGTCAGACCACCACTGAAGCCTCGCTGGAGTTTCATTGCACCACTGCCTTAAGGTCCGACGTTCAGTCCCCACGTCCTGTTGAAGGCCCGACGTCCTGCTTAAGGCCCGACGTTCAGTCCTTATGTCCTGTTGAAGACCCGACGTCCTGCTTAAGGCCCGACGTTCAGTCCCTACGTCCTGCTGAAGACTCGACATCCCGTTTAAGGCCCGACGTTCAGTCCCTACGTCCTGCTGAAGACTCGACGTCCCGCTTAAGGCCCGATGTTCAGTCCCTACGTCCCGCTGAAGACCCGACATCCTGCTTAAGACCCGACGTTCAGGCTCGACGTTCTACTGAAGGCCCGACGTTCTGCTGAAGGCCCGACATTCTGCTCAAGGCCCGACATTCTGCTCAAGGCCCGACGTTCAGGCCCGACGTCTTCATCTGAGGCCCTCACCTTCTCCAGAAGCCCTCACCTTCGTCAGAGGCCCTAACCTTCGCCAGAGGCCCTCACTTTTACCAGCGTCCTTCACCCTCGCCAAAGGCCCTCTCCTCCGCTAGACTATCACCTGACGCTGTTACTTTGTCGGAACACCACCTGAGGCCTGGACTTCTGCTGGGCCACTACTTGACGTCCAGAGTTCTACCAAAGTACCGCCCTACTACAATGATCCTTCTGACCTCTGTCGCCTACTATGGTTCTTCAGGCCTTCGTCGCCTACTATGGTCATTTCGACCTCCATCAACAGACAACAGTCTTTTAAACCCCAGTCTTCTACCAACTACGGTCCTTCAGGCCTTCGTCTCCTACTATGGTCCTTTCGACCTCCATCAACAGACAACGGTCTTTCAGACCCCAGTCTCCTATCGACTACGGTCCTTCAGGCCTTCGTCGCATACTATGGTCCTTCCGACCTCCATCAACAGACAACGATCTTTCAGACCTCAGTCTCTTACCGACTACGGTCCTTCAGGCCTTCGTCGTCTACTACGGTCCATCCGACCTCCATCACCAGACAACGGTCTTTCAGACCCCAGTCTCCTACCGACTACGGTCCTTCAGGCCTTCGTCGCCTACTATGGTCCTTCCGACCTCCATCAACAGACAACGGTCTTTCTGACCCCAGCCTCCTGCCGACTACGGTCCTTCCTACCAAACAAACATGTATATGTAACTCCTATCATGTAATGCAATATATATGATGTATATTTGCTACATCAATACAATGCCTTCTCCAAAGGAAGGGTCTCATTTGTAATCGACTGCAAATATTAGTGGATTCATTCAAACTGGGCCAGGCCCCGTGGGTTTTTCCCCTTTTCAGGGGTTTTCCACATAAAACCCTGATGTCTCTTATGAATGCTGCACCCTCTCACTTATCTGCTTGTGTGCTGGGTCTTCGTACAATGCTAAGAAGTTAAATCATATATTTCTCTACCGCCGAGAATACTCCAGGACGCAACAACCGTATATCTTATATTACTGCAATCCTCACTAAGTAGTGTGCAACACTGAACCACGCAATGACTGCGATAAATTTTGATATGCGGCTTGAAAGTTTGCAATCAGAGCAAAGGGCAACAAGCATCATGACCATCAATCTGTGGCAGGCTGCGTTCAAAAATCATTGAAAGTAAAGTGGGTGGATATAGGTGGGTACGACAATCCTGAAAGTCATCATAGGTGAGCATGGGTGAGTGAAGCCAGTCCGAGTAAAGCATGTGTACCTAATGGTACTCACCCAGAATCTCATGTAGGACTTTGATTGATAATCATTATTCCCAACAAGATAGCAACACCAATGTTGATATTAATCATATAACTATTTGGTCCCTAATCCACTCGGGCTTTTTTATCATACAACTTCAGGAATATAAATAATGGATATTTGAGGGTGCCAAATAGCAGTACGTGTATATATATATATATATATATATATATATATGTTTATTAAAGTCATACTGATTTTTCTATGATTATAGATAGATAATTGCAAAAGTCAAGCTTGTTTAGAGGCTATCATGACACCCCATTGATGATGAACAATTGAATTAGGGCCCTTAATTTTATGATTAATGCTAATAATGCTCTTATAAATTTGATAATGTGTTAAGTGCATTGATCTCATTGTAAATCGGTGTCTTGTCGATTAGGATTTAGGATATATTATAAGGTTTAGATTATAGGATTTAGATATTATGGTTTATATTGAGATTTGTGTTTATAAGTATCGATCTATCATTTATAGAGATAGATATCCCAAAAATACAAATTTCAAAATAATACTCAATAACGATACATTAGTTGTAAATAAGATTTAGTATCTTTTTTTTTCTTTTTTCTTTTTTGACTATTGAAGCAATTTAAAATGTAATTAAATTTATTGTTGTGGTTTTCTAACGACTTCAAAATTGTTGTATTTGTATTTAATAAAAGTAATTAGTTACGGTTTTAACTTTTGCTTTTATGTAGTGTTGTTACTATTAAAATCATCACAATAGTATATAATTACATTGATAGTGTTGTAAATACAAATAAGTTATATAGGGGGAAAGTGGCTAAGAAAAGGTATGTGCATTAATGATCCCTCCACAACCTCTATAACAAGTGAGGTATCTATAAAATGGTAATGTATCTTCAAAATGTTACCAACATGACAATCCACTCGGGATTGAATATGGATCATCAATGCTTAGAGCCTGCAAGATAAAGCAAAAAAAGATAAGGATTCCGTCAACATAAAAACCTATGTCCAAAACTAATAAGATAAAAAAGCAAATGAGTGAAAAACCAAAGGCACCAAAAACACTTGAGGTAAATAACCAAACAATTTTATCATCACTCTGAACAATAAATCCAAGGTATCTATAATGTGTACTCTTATTAATGACTTGATCACCTAAAGTCACAATCCCCTCACTCGGTATATTACTACTAAAATTACACTCTATATATTCCATTTTAGATCCACTCAAGCAAAATCCTTTAGACTATAAGGTTGACCTTCATAATTCAAGTTTACTTTTAGCTCCCTCTCTAGTCTTATCAACAAGAAGAATATTATCAGCAAAAAACATACACCAAGGTACATCATCTTGCAAATGTCTAGTGAGAACATCCATGACTAAAGCAAAAAGATATGGGCTTAAGCCTGATCCTTGATGTAACCCAACCGAAATAGGGAAATACTTGGTCAAACCACCTTGTGTTTGAACACAAGTAATAGCTCCTACATACATATCTTTAATGATTTGAATATAAGTGTTATTAACTCCTTTCTTTTCAAAAACTCTCCATAGCACTTCTCTTGGAACTTCATCATATGTTTTTTTCTAAATCAATAAATATCATATGTAGATCATATTTATTTTTTCTATATTTCTCAATCAAACATCTTAATAAATGTATGACTTTCATAGTCGACCTACCTGGCATGAACCCAATTTGATTTTGAGAAAAATTTGTATCACGTCGCACCTATGCTCCATAACTCGCTCCCATAATTTTAAAGTATGACACCTTAACTTAATTCCTCTATAATTCACACAATCTTGTGCATCACCTTTATTCTTAAAAATATGAATGAACACACTCATTATCTACTCATCTGACATCTTTTTAGTCTTCAAAATAATATTAAAAGTTTAGTAAATCAAAAAATTCCTTCATCTCCTAAGCATTTCCATACCTTTATTGGAATATCATCAGGTCCAACAGCTTTTCCACCATTCATTTTCTTTAAGGTCTCACTAATTTTGGTTTTACTAATACGTCGATAAAAATATAAATCTTTATTTTCATTTAGGGTGTTAAGGTCACTATAGTTAATCTTATTTTCACAATCTTCATTAAAAAGTTAGCAAAATATCTCATCCACCTTTGTTGAATATCATGTTCTAAGAAAATTATTTTTTGATATTCATTCTCAATACATTTTACTCAAACTAAATCCTTACTACTCATATCTTTTTGTTTGGCTAACTTATATATATATCTTTCTCCCTCATTTGTATATAATATATTATATAAATCACTAAAAGCTAAGGTTTTTGCTTCGTATATTGCTTTCTTAGATTCCTTACAAGCATCTTTATATCTTTTTCAATCATCATAATTTTTATAATTAAATCAATTTTATAATAAATCTTCTTATTTTTAATCTTTTATTGCACATTTAGATTCCACTACCAACTCTTTCTACTATTAGGGGTTTTTTTCCTTTGATACTCCAAGCACATCTTTTGCAATATTATTAATATCACTAGCAACTTTTCCTACATAATATTAATATCCTCATGCACAGACAAAATCTTAAGATCTAAAATCTTACTCTAAAAAATATTTTTGTTAATATTCTTTAAATGCTCATATATAATCTTAGAATATGGTTTTACTTTATTTTTTATTTTTTGTCCCTTTATCTTAATGTCTAAAACTAATAATCAATGTTGGGTACATAGATTTTTACTCATAATAACTTTATAATCTTTGCAATTCAAACGATCTAATTTTCTTATAAGAAAATAATCATGTGAGTTGTACTATATTTATTTTTATAAGTGATGAGATGCTTATTCCTTTTCTTAAATAAGACATTAGCAATTAAAAAAAGATAATCTAAACAAAAATATAATATAGTATTGCCACATTCATTTATCGTTCCAAACTCATGACCACCATGAATGTTTTTAAAATCATCTACCTCTCTACCAACATGTTCATGTAAATCTCCTCCAATAAAAACTCTTTATTCAAGGAACAATTATTACGTCCTCCGATCGGACGTAGAGGAATGTCTGGTTGGAGGCCAAATTGAGCCAAAAAACGAGAAATACCGAGCAATACCAAACAATAAGGTGGAATACCATCACTTGAAGATCCAATACCGAGTTATACGGAGCTATACCGAGCAATACCGAGTTATACGAAAGTTGTACCGAGTTTTTTTGAGTTATACGAAAGTTGTACCGAGTTTTTTTGAGTTATACGAAAGTTGTACCGAGTTTTTTTGAGTTATACGAAAGTTGTACCGAGTTTTTTTGAGTTATACGAAAGTTGTACCGAGTTTTTTTGAGTTATACGAAAGTTGTACCGAGTTTTTTTGAGTTATACGAAAGTTGTACCGAGTTTTT
>NW_021319309.1:5678886-5702885 GCF_001605985.2 Dendrobium catenatum | reverse complement strand
TCAAAGCACTGTTGGAAGGTTCAAACCGCAATTTGAGTTACCAAACAGTCTCCGATTTTGACGAGCTTATACTCGAATCGAACAGCTCGACGAGACAAATCCAACGAGCCCAAGATCATCGAATTCAGACATCATTAAGGTCTTCGAATGTCTAAAGAACGGTGCATGATCAAAGGATTCGATATCGACCGTTCATTCAAACCACTCCCTGTTCGCCCTTGATCTCACGCCTATTTACGGGCTATGCCACTCCAGAAAAACTATAAATAGAGCCCTCATTCTACACCAAGGGGACTCAAGTGAAGAGAGAGAAGAAGAAGAGAACGAGAAGGATAAAGGGGAAAATGAGATTCCTCACCTCCTTGACCACCGCCGCCGGAGCTCTTCCTGCCACCTGAAGACGCCGGAACTCTGCCGGATTTTCAGGAAACACCAGGAATTCGCAGAACTTTGTAAACTTCTTGGAAGGAACAAATTGTACTTGGATTATCCCAACTTGTAGGACTAAATCCGCCATTTGTAATATACAAAAACACTAGTGGAACTTTGCAACTGGGCGAGGCCCCGTGGTTTTTTCCCTTTTTGGGTTTTCCACGTAAAAACCTTTGGTGTTCACTTCTCTTTTCTGTTTGTGTGCGGAATACTCGTGCAACTCTAAGACGAATATTTATAAACTCTACCGCCGCGTATATTCTAGCACGCAACAAGTATAATGATCATAAATTAGTCATAAATGAGATTAAGCCACATAAAATGGAACATCATATTTTTTGGCTTAAGTAATTCTACGTTCACGGTTGCATCGAGATTAATGTTTCATTTGAGACGGATTTTTTATTGCTTCTTAAAGTAGCATTTCAGTACAAAAATTAAAATTTTGTACTAAAAAGCTATTTCAAGAAACAGTAAGTAAGCCGTCCCAAACAAATCCTAAATGATTTAATAACCTTCAAGATTCATGAAGAATTATACCTTATGTAAAATTGAATATACCGACAAGGATACCATCTACTAGAAAGAAGAAGGTTATATGGGAAGAATGAGAATATTGCTGCTTCAATTATTATTGCATCTTCCCGAAAATTATAGAACTGCTATAAAAACACTGTGATTGCAATGTGCTTGAAGGCCTTTTAGTAGCAAATTTGTAACAACCGAAGAGAGAATTTCACATCATTTTATGCTGTAACAATTAAACACGCCTCCTCTAGGCTTCAGCATTGATTCTAATCACTTTCAACGAAACAATCTTTTCTTAATTTATGTAAATGTGATTTATGAAGGTTAAAGTTTTGTTTGGGACGGCTTTCTTACTACTTTTTAAAGCAACTCTTTAACTAAAAAACTGCTTTAAAAAGAGTAAGAAAGCCAATCTAGACAAAACCTAAATCTTGATAACTTGTTAGCTCAGCTAAAATATTGTTAAACTATATGTAATGTAAAGTTCAAAATGGTTGTGATCAGCTGGCGATGGATGGTGTTCAGTGGCGATGGTGGTGGCCAGCGATAGGGCGGTGGTTGGCGACAATTAGTGATAGGGGTGGGGGCAGTGGAAAAGAAGCATAGTTGTAGTAAAAAAAATTTCACTCAAATTGAGAGAATTTACTTTAAAAATGAACTAGAACAATTTTCATTACATTTGAAATATTTTGCACTGTTCTATTTTTCATGAAACTAAACACGAATATTTTCAAAATCCCTACAAAAGGAACATTAAACGCCAACTTTACTTTCAACCAAATAGCCCATACGAAAGAAATTTAGGCTTAGTTTGAGACGACTTTATTACTACTTCTTAAAACAACTTTTTAGTATATTTTTTTTTTTGTAGTAAAAAACTGTTTTAAGAAGCAGTAAGAAAATCGTTCCAAATGAAACCTTGGTGATAATTGATTCATTTCAATCAATTTAATCATACTTAATTAATACAATTATGATAAATTTATTAATTTATATTTTGCTCTCGTTCGTGGTGTGAGTTTCCTTGAGGCTTGAGCCATAGGGTATTTGCCTAGCTATTTGCTGGCGAGTAGGATTTCACTCAGGTAGAATTTTGTAATCCTGAATATTCGAATTCAATAAATCCTATGTGGGGTAATCATAAAAAATATTTGATATGATGGATGTTAAACACTTAAACTCAATTAAATTATTTGGCTATATGATTTATATATTTTTTATGAAATTCTTAGGCTTCGTTTGTGACGATTTTTTTATTGCTTTCTAAAACGGAGTTTTAGTACAAAAATAAAAAAATTCGTACTAAAACTCTGTTTTAGAAAGCAATAAAAAAGCCGTCCCAAACGAAGCCTTAGCCTACATCAATCTTTAGTAGACTACCATAATCATAATTAGTCAAATTAAATATATCAATTAATTATTTATCAAGCTATTTAAATAATTGAGCTATTTAAATAATTGAGGAAACTTAATTAATATCAAATATTATTTTTAAATATATCAATTAATACAAATTAAACAAAAAATTACTTATATTTTTCTTAAATATCAAATATTATTTTTAAGATTGATTTCTTTTTTAATAAATGTGTGTGTGTATATATATATATACAAATTATAATGTAAATAATTTAATTAGTATGACCGACCCTAACCTGAATCAAATTGGAGTAATTTAGCTCAAATCAACTTAGCCAAATCAGTTTTCAAATTCATTCCTAACCCAATCTTAAATCTCAGCCTTCTTGGTTAGGTTAAATAGGCCTTAGTGGCTGGTTTCGGCGGGATCTTGAAGATCATTAGGCCCTTTTCTGTTCAGAACCAGAGAGCAGAGGCGAGGTTTTTCTTAATATGAATGGGTTCAAACTCTTGTTAAGCATTAAACATGACATGGATTCGTGTGTTATTTCATCTTGCTCTCTTTGAGAACTGTTTGACTACAAGTGAGATTTAATTTTAATAGTATTTAGTAAATACTGTAAATCTGAATTTAGTAAATTCGAAATGTGTTAAATTCTGAAAACTATTTAATATGTTAAATATTAAATCCTGTTAAATCTCGAGATATTTCAAGATTTATGACAGTTAGGAATTTAAATGTGAATAAGATAATTATAAATTAAAAAATAAATATATAATTAAAAATAAAAATTAATGTGTTATGAATTTAATAACATGTTAAGTACAAAGTACTCATTAATTATTAATTACACTATTAATTATATACTTACTAATATATTTTTAAGTTATATTAATTATGCTAATCATTTTAATATTTAATTACTAAATATACAATTAAGTTAAATTAGATAATTAAATTATGCACTAATTATACAATTAGTTATTTAATTAATTTACTTAATTATTAATAATATAAATTATATCAATTAAGTTAATGAATAAAAATTTATAGGCGTCTAGGGTTGCCGTTATCTCCTCTTTTCGTTACTGCTGTTCGGCTTGTTGCTTTGCAGGTGTATAGATTGCACGCGTCGCTTGTTCGGCTCCTTCGTGGCTGTTCGACTTCGCTCCTTCTACGACTTTCCCTTCCTGTCGGATCGGAAGTTACGACATTCTGATCGGAAGCAAGAACGGGACCTCGCTGGCTGTGAAGGTAACTTACGCTCTTTCGCGCGCATCTTCGGCTAAATCTCGTTAAATCCGCCGAACCGAGGGATTTAGTAAATCCGGGATTTAAGCCGTAAATCAGTAAATCCGGGATTTACAGAATCCCGGGATTTTAAGCGCGCACAAAAACCGTTTGGCTGGATTTAGCGTAAATCCGACTTAAGTCCCACGATAAATCCGATACCAAACAGCCCCGAGATTGCACGAGTCACTCTGCTCCTTCGTTGCTGTTCAACTTCGCTCCTTTCGACGGCGTTCTCTTCCTGTCGGATCACAAGTTTTTTCATCGGAAGCAACTACGAGAGCTCGCTCGCTGTGAAGGTAACATTTCCTCTTTCGCGTGCTTCTTCGGACAAATCCCTTAAATCCGCCGAACTACAGGATTTAGGGCAAAAAGAGAGAAACGGAGGGGAGCTCAAATCCCGTTTGGCAGGATTTAGCAGAAATCCTGTTGCAAAACAGCCACATGGATGCGGAGATGGAGATTTCCCATCTTCCGGGGAATGAACAATTTTCCTTGGAAGACATTGCTGCCGCCGTTCTCGCTAGGTTCCAGAATTCTCCACAGGAGGAACACCGTAATATCTGTGCCACAGTTGGCGCCATTTCTCTGGCCCTCAAGGAGCAGGGTCTGGCACTCACACCTGTTACATATTTTGCCGCCGCCGTTTCCTCCTTTATCCGATTAATCGGCGATCCATCTACCGCGGGTGGAGACCCAGATGTCGCAGCTATCATTTGTTTCATTTCTATCATACTCCCCAGAGTGCCTCCTGCCATTCTTAAAAATAAAGGGGGTATCTTTTCTGAAAGCTTAGCTCAAGTTTTAGGATACCGATCGCTTCCTGTGGATGGGGTGATTGCAGCGCTCAAGTGTATATCGCATTTGCTCGTAATTAGTGACAAGTCCAATTGCTCCATCATGTCACAACTATATGGGATTCTTCTGAACTATGTAACAGATAACAATTCTAAGGTATTATGTGGAAGCTTCTATTTATTTTTCTTTATGCGAAATGCAATGCTTCTCGACAAAATATACGAAAAACTCATGACGCATAAGCACTTATTATGTTGATCAAATAAATTTTTTTGCCAAGAAAAAGTGGATGTCCTTTTCTGCTGATAGATAATTATCAAATTGAACATTTTTATCTAAAATTTATCTAGATTCATTAAAATTGGTGGAAAGTCATGGAGAGTTACCGCCTGTTGAACTTTGGAAGAAAGGAGGAATGTTTGTCGCCAGAGCAGCTGAAGTTTGCATCTTGCTATGACAAAAATTCTCAGCCTTTATTCGATAGTTTGTTAACCAAATTCTTCAAGATGTGATTCAACTAACTCTTGATCATTGTCATCGTAACTTTCTTGCTTGGTTGCTTCACCTCAAGCTTCATTGACCTTTTAATATCAATTGACTTGTCTTTATTCAATGAAATAATTTTAGCCATTCACCATTTGTTAAATACAATATCCCTATTATAAATTTTGTCAATAATGGTTTCAAGCACTGTAACTTTTACCCTTTAATTCATTGAGGATAGTCAATGAAAATGCTTTTCATTGCATGTGGCTCACAAATGAAAGTGCATATAAAAATGCTTTTCATTGCTCATGTATCAATGTGATCACAAGGTCTACATCCAATGACCATTAACAAAGAGTAATTAGCTGGTATCCCACTTCAAGCTTCTTAGTGTGTATTGAAGCCAATGGTTGAGGATGAGTATCTGTTGATCAAATAAATTGTAATGCTAAACCTCTTCAGCGCAAAAGCTTTTAATCAATCTTGTATTACTTAGCATACATCTTACCTTTTCAAGAATCATCTTGTTGAACCTCTCTGATGACCCTTTTTCTTATGGAGTCATCTTCACTGTGTTGTGCCTTAATATCCTCTTTTCTTTGCAGAATTTTGTGAATTCATTAGCACAAAAATCAAGCCCATTGCTAGTCCTTCATTTTTTTTTTTTAACTTTTTTACAAATTTAACTTTCAACAAGTTGTTTACATTCCTTGAATTTTTTTGGAATGCCTCATTTTTGTGTTTTAAAAAATATACGCATATCTTTATTGAATTATCATCAATTAAAGAAAGATAATATCTTACATTACTATGTGAGCTTATTTGAGAAGGCTGCCGATGGTCTGAATTAATGTAATCAAGAACGCCATTTGTCCTGTGCACTTCAAGTGTGAATATGAGTTTCTTTAACTTATGTAATTCCTATAACATGATGCTCACAAAAGTCAAGGTTCTTTATCTTGTCTATACATACCAGACCTTATGACTCAAGCTCTTTAATTCCTCTTTGTCTTAGTGGTCAAGTCTCTTATTCGTTAATTGGGTTGCATTTGTTGAGTTTATAGTTGCTTTAACTGATCCTTCAATGTTTGATCTTTCAATCAAGAAACACACTCCACTATTCAAGATTCCCTTCATGGCAAGAAATGAGCCTTTATATACTCTTAAGCTTCCACCTTCACTCTTGCATTCATTATTGCATTTGTTTAAGACTCTTAGTGAAATTTTTGTTTCTCTTGAGCTCAGGTACATACCTCAGTTCTTATAGTTTCCATTGAGTGTCATCCAACACCTTGATTCTTATCTTGTCAATCTCCATGATTTTGCAAGTCTTGTTGTTTCCATGCATCACCATGTTGACATCCAAATCTTTTCTTGATGCAAACCAAGGTAATTTGGGCACATGTGAAAGAGCACCCAAAATCAAGAATCCATCCTTTGCACTTTAATATCCCTCAATAACCACAAGCTGTCTGATTCTTTTTCTTCTTTAGGCATCTTCATCTGCTTTCACGACACATCTTCTTCAATTGAGCTTCCTTGTAAGAAATGAAGCATATTTTTTCTTGAACTTTGACTTGGATATTGATTAATGCTTGTTGTTGAAAACTTGAAATCACATTTTTCCATTCTTCCATGTGCCATAATAGTATCACCAACATTTTCCTTTGATTTTTCAGTAATTTTTTGGAATTTAGGATAGATTTCACTTTTGGCATAGTAAAAGTGGTTTAACCATATAACTTAGTATTTACAAAATGTTTATACATTGTAGGCAAAGGGCTTAAGAGGATCACGACAAGATCTTCTGATAGGAAATACTAGATTTCAAGTATTTTCTAACCACTTTAGAAGCAATAATCAATGAAAACCTGCTGTCCACAACAGAATTCAGCCCCAAAACAGTGGAAAAATAGCAAATCGGAGAGAAAACAGTGGAGAAATGACTTGTATTTTACTAATAGATGCAACAGAATAGAAAAGACACAATTGATCCTCAATTCGAGAGGAGGATCGATCTCTCCCAAATCTCTAGACGCCGCTAGAGCCCAAAGAAACCTAAATCTAAGAGATCTCAAATTTCAGCCAAATTCAAGATGCTCAAACCCCAAGAAAACCAACTATTTAATGCATACAAATCAAAAAGAAATCCCTAAACAGTCCCTACATTCAAATTTCCCTCTCAAAGCCGTCAAAAACGCTTCCTAAAATGCTCTTCTTGAGCGGACGGCCCGCCCGATCTCCGCCTCCTGTGGAGATTTCGCGTATTACGCGAACTGCTGGTCCCATGCGGACCGGTTGGACCGGTCCAGTGGACCGGTCTAACAATACTCCCCTCCCAAAGATCCACCTTGTCCTCAAGGTGGAAATATGCTCGTGTTCCCGCGGAGGTGACCATCTTTGAGCTGACTGAATAACTTTTTTGTATTGCTGAACCAAGGGTTGCATAGAAAGAGAAACATCCCATCCCTCCTCCAATCTGATCGCATCCAACTTATGTAGTCCCACCACATAATCTTCCCCCTCCTCTTGTATGTCCCTAACCATGGTCTTAAATGATGTCATGGCTTTGGATAGCCTTGCATCTCCCCTTATAACCACCTTTTTTCCATCCACTATTAATTCCATCGTGAGTGCTCCCCAATTGTCCTTGGTTTCCTCCAAAGTTTGCAACCATTTCATTCCCAAGATGACATCAGTACTTCCTAACTCTAGTGGGAGAAAATTCTCCCTCACCTGAATCTCCTGGATGGTCAACACCACCCCTCTACAGATCCCCTGGGCTTTCTCCACCTTCCCTGTACCCATCATCACTCCATAGCAACCGGTGTCCACCAACTTCAATCCCAATTGGTCAACGGCTTGAGTGGAAATAAAATTGTGGGTAGTCCTACTATCAATTAGCACCACCACCTCACGGCCAGCTATCTCTCCTTTCACTTTCATAGTGTGACTCGAAGTAAATCCCACTACAGAGTTCAGAGAGATTTTTGCCACATCCAGGTGAACCTTCTCCTCCTCTTCAGATCTTCTCCCACCTCCCTTTTCGTCTTCCTTGTCTTCACAGACAAGGAGAACCTGAAGAGTTCGGTCCTTGCACTTATGCCCTGACATGTACTTCTCATCACATCTGAAGCACAACCCCTTAGTCCTCTTATCCTGCATCTCCTTCTCTGTCAGCCTCTTGAAATTTCCCCCACTCCCTCCTCCTACTGGCTTCTCCCGGATGGTCTCATTACTATTGCCTGATGCAGGCCCCTTGGGTGCTAGAGGAGTGGTCGTCATCCTGTAAGAGCCTCATGAGCAGTTACCTCAAGCCCCTCTTTCTGCTTTCTTCTGAACTTCTACCAACTGCGCCAGCTCCATAGCCTTTCCCAGGTTCCTCGGCTCCAGTACCCTGACTGCTGTTCGGATCTCTGGTTTCAGCCCCTTCATGAAGTTTCCTTCTAAGGCTGACTCTGAAATGTGATCCAATCTGCTAGCCAAGTACTCAAACCGATCCCGATAATCTGCCACAGTCCCTTCTTGAGTCAAGGCAAAGAATTGCTCATAGAAGTCTCCTCCCCCGTCAGTTTGGAAATGATCTAATAAGCAATCCTTGAACTCTCTCCAGTTCCGTATGGGCTCCCTCCTGTCACGCCATTGATACCATGCCAGAGCTTTCCCTTCCAGACACAGACCCGCCGCTGTCAATTTTTCATTGATACAATTGATCCTCAATTCGAGAGGAGGATCGATCTCTCCCAAATCTCTAAATGCCGCTAGAGCCCAAAGAAACCTAAATCTAAGAGATCTCAAATTTCAGCCAAATTCAAGATGCTCAAACCCTAGGAAAATCTATTATTTAATGCATACAAATCAAAAGGAAATCCCTAAACAGTCCCTACATTCAAATTTCCCTCTCAAAACCATCAAAATTGCTTCCTAAAATGCTCTTCTTGAGCGGACGGCCAGCCCTATCTCCGCCTCCTGCGGAGATTTCACGTATTACGCGAACTGTCGGTCCCGTGCGGACCGGCTGGACCGGTCCAGTGGACCGGTCTAACATCTTCATCCTCAATTTTATAATCAATGATCTTAAGATCCATTATGGCCTTACTAAAATCATCCAAATGCTTCTTGAGTGATTTAAATTCTTCCATTTGTTAGTCGTGTAATGTCATTTTAATGCATAATTGATTTTCAAGGGATCTTTTAAGGTACAAGGATTCAAGTTTCCTCAGAATGTTAATGGACAACTCCTTAGCAATCTCACTTTGAACTTCGTCTCCATTACTCAAGAGGATTGCACCACAAGCCTTGTTTAAAAATATCTATGTGGTTCTTTGCTTCTATCTTTTGCAATGCTTCTTCTAACATTGCCATAAACAATACCTTAAATTTTAATCTCCAAAATTGAAGTCATTTTGCCATGTGAACTTCTCGATCTTCGATCTTATCAACCTCATCTTTAGTTTTTGATTTTGGGTGCTCTAATACCAACTACAAGAGCAAGAAAAATGAAAGAGGAATACCTTTCAATACTCCTCGATTCGAAGTTTCAAACCTTTGTTGAAATTATTAATTAGGGTTTCTTTATTCCAATTAGCCTTGTTTTTTTAGGATTCATGTTTTTGAACAACACTTTAGAACCAATTTTGCTAATGCAATCTCCATTACTCTGATTATCCTTATGCGATTTCAAGATGAAATAGGGATCAAAACACTACAACATGTTTGGATTAATCTCTTGTGATTTCAAGACAACAGCAAGGGATCATAGAAAAATTGTAATATATTTGCGTACTTTGATACCAGATAAGCTTATGGGTAAACATAAAGTGGAAAGAGAGCGAGAGTGTAATAAAGAGAAATTTTTATTATAATTGATTACAAAACTTGTGTTTACAATATGACACCCTGGGTAAATGAAAAATTCATTCTCGATGCAACACAAAAGCTATACGATGTTAAAAAAAAAAATAGAGTAACTTATTGACTTTCAATAACCAATTTTTGGTGGTTTATTTGCAAACTAAACGACAAGCATAAACTAATAATTAGAGATATAAAATCATAATAACATTTTTAACCAATTAAACTACTTATGAATTAGACATTATATCTTTTATAAAAAGTATTCAAAGTTTTTAAAAAGTTCTCTAAGATTATATTTCATGTTAAATGTAGGTATATAATTTTGAATATCATATTAGTCATGTTGTAGTTGTTTAGACTTTAGAAGCATATTTTAACTGTTTTGTTCAGCATCTTTTGGTGTTTTGTTTGTTGACTCGATTATTATGTTTTACTTCTAGTGAACAATAAAGAAAACTCTAAGCTTTGACACCAAATATGATGCAGAATATCCTAGTGTCTGGGATTTCCTAATGTAGATTTAGGACAAGGTGCACAAATTATGTATGCTGGGTTGATTTCACAATCATTTCTAATTTGGAAGAATTTTTGTTCTTTTAAGTTTAAGACTAAAAACAGATCAAATTCTAAAAAATGATTATTTAATGTCCGTTTAAGAATCTTATTGTGAAATTATGGATTTTAAAAGAGTCATATGTTCATTGAAAGTCATGCAGCACTCCAAGATAAGGTTGTGCCAAATTTGATCAAACTCAATCACATGATTTGACTGATTACTAGATGTCCAAGAATTAGGTTGAGAAAAGAAGAGAAATCACCAAATAAAAGACCTAGGAATTATGCCAATACAAAGATATGACATCCCTTGAAATTTGAATATGCTAGAACGAATTTTATCCAACCAAAGTTCTATTGAATAAAATCAGAAATCATCATAGAATATTTTTTAACATGTCCCAGAAAACTCATATTTATAATCACAAACACCCTCAATTTCTAAATAAAAAATAATTAGAAGTTGTGTTGGTAGGCTCATCCCAAAAGGATTAAGAGTTTGAAATCCTGCATAGGTAACCATCCCAAAAAATTGCAGCCGGGAGAGAAACAAAACTGTAGGCAGAAATCCATTGTCAAAGAAATCCGCAAGTCACAATAGCAAGGAAATCTCATAGCAGGAAGTCATAGCTAGCAATTACAAGAGAGCGCCTATCATCTAGGAGAACTCAGAACAGATGGCTGCAAGGAAGGGAAAAAAAAAAGCCCCTGCACAATATGCCATCGGCTGAGGAGACCACGAGTTTTGCATCAATTACCACTTATTTTAGATATGGTGCTATATATTGTTGCCATGATAGAAACATTGAGCAAATTTTTTTTTTTGGGTTTGTTGCTTGATTTAAGAAAAACCAAAGTGAAGACTTTTTTTTTTAATTGTAATTTCTTGTAAATGCTTATCCTTCTATTGTTTTTTTTTCCTAACTAATATCTCTATAATGTTCAAAATATTTTTGATTAATTTTATTTTCATGCATTTAGCTTTACACATTTCCTAACCATTATTGGAGAATAAATTTACTTTCGTTATCTATTGCATATACACCCTATGCCTATTTGACAGTGACTTCCAGTTATTTTGTAGGCATGCTAATATGTTTCAAGGAGTTCTTTGTAGGTGAGAAAACAGTCTTATGCCTGCTTACATGATGTTTTACAAAGTTTCCAAGGATCTACAGTATTGTTATTAGCAAGTGAAGGTATTACCTCTGCTCTTGAGAGATTCCTACTGCTCTGTGGATCAAATCCTCCTAATTCAGTTGCCGTGGAAGAGTCCAAAGGAGCTAGAGAAGTTCTATATATTTTAAATGCTTTAAAGGACTGTATTGACCTGATTTCAATAAAATCTACAAACATTATTCTGAAATACTGCAAATACTTATTGGATATGCGACAATTAAGTGTCACTAGGAGTATTATGGAGGTTTTGCAGACTTTATGTTCTAGACAAGCTTCAAACTTTTCTCCTGAGTTCTTACTTGAGCTATTGTGCTCCTTGGCGCACTTTATACCTGAAAAGGAGAAATCAGCTGATGGCTTGGCATCTGTAGCACGCCTACTAAATTTGGGAACCAAAAGAGTATTTTGTTTAAATAGGAATATGTGTGTTGTGAAGCTTCCAATAATCTTTAATTCCCTTGGAGGTTAGCTTTTCATATGATTTTTCTAGTTATCCTTTGGGTATGTAATCAGGTAGAATGGTGAGCTATGTTGTTGACTTGTTTCTTTTATTGTTAGAAATTTTGGCTGGTGAGCACGAGGAAGCTATTTTTGCTGCGACAGAGGCACTGAAGAGTTTAATATATTCTTGCCTTGATGAGAACTTGATCAAGCAAGGAATTGAACAGTTAAACCTGAATCATGGAGGAGGATTAAGGAAGTCTGGTCCCACAATCATTGAAAAGATATGTGCTATTATAGAAGGCTTTCTTGATTTCAGGTACAATGCAGTGTGGGATGTGGTTTTTCAGGTCATCTCTGCTGCATTTGATCAACTAGGTATTGTTTCTCTTTACTGCTTTTTCCTCATTGATCAGCGGTGCAGTTAGTGAGTGAGAACAATATAACAAGCAGAGAGATGCTTCATATAAAACCAATAGTTTATATCCATTTTGATAATTTAGAATGGGATTCAAATCAGTTAGGAAGATAGTTCATAGTGCTTATCACTCTGCATCATGAAGTTGCTCAACTTATTCTAGCTAGCTTCTTACTAACAAAGATATTAAGTGAGAAACAGTCATGTCTTTTGTCCCTTCGGCAGCTGTATTGGAAGCATGTGGGTTTTAGGTTTAAGCTTTAGAAATTTCTTTTCTTTTCTTTTAATCTTTGCTGATCATCATTTGTGGTAATTGTTAAGCAAATATATAGCTTCCTTCCAAAAATTTTCATTTCCGTTTGATGTCTTCATAGAACTTTGTATTTAAGCATGATAATTGATAAATTTATCAATTATAAATTGAGCTGCTTGATAAGCTGCTTGTTTAACTTGATAAGCATAAAATGAGCAGCTTGATAAACATAAATGAACCCAAAACAAGAAAGCATGAATTTAAGCTTGAACATTATCATGAAAGCTTGAATCGAGCTCGAGCTGAGTTTGAACAGGCTTTGGCTAAAGTAGCTTGAGCTCGAACATCCTTTGGCATGGCTCAGCTCGGCTCGGTTCGCTTGCAGCCCTACCATTACATCTTCTAAATTGAGGTTATTTATAAGTCTGATGTTTGCGTTGATACCAATTTTTTAAAATTCTGTTTTAGGGAGACATTCAGCAGAGCTGATGGCGGGAATAATGAGAAATCTTGCTGATATACAAAGCTATCCTGATGATGAATTTTCTTATAAAAAGCAGGTCTGTCTGCACCATTCGGTTTTCAAATGTATGCGTGTTATCTTTTTCTCCATTTTTTTCAATGCTGTACTATGCTTGGTATGTGAAATAAATAATGCTGACCATATCGCATAGGAAGTTTGTAGGGTCGGGAATTTTGACAGGATTTTTTCAAGCAACTTGCCGGGTACACTTCTTTAATTTTTTTTCCTTCCTCATAGGTTTCAGTATAAGTGTCAGGTTCTTGGTGCAGTTTCATGCGTTTGTTTTTATCACAATGAGCTATTTTTATATCTGTTGGTTTGGGATATGCATATGAATGGATGCCATAGCAGAAAATCTATGCTTGAGTTCTTGGTTTACTTTTTGGCTGTTTGACTAGCTGAAAATTTGAGAAGTAGCCTTTTGTGTTTGATTCGAGTTTCATGAGGTAAAGTTTATTTATAGGCCATTTCCTTAAAAATTGCTTCAAAGTAAATGCAGTTAAATTACCATATTTAGTTTACAGGCATTTCAAATACACCAAACCGATTAACCCCTTAATGAGCTACTTTTATTATCTTTAGATTAGGGTATTTGTAGATCTCTATGATGTAATAGACATGCCATGGTCTTTACACAAATTCTAGATTGTGGAAGTTTCTATAGGAGCTAATCCATTCATTTCAAAAGATGCTAAAACAACATATTAGCAATCATTTGGAAATTTATTGTCACCGTGGCATTATTAATTAATTAATTAATTTGCTTCTAATTATATTTGAGGCTCTAGTTATGCTTGAGTTCTTCAAGAAAAAAAGTGCATCATAAGGCTGAAGGAATTTTTCAGCTTTGATAAGGGTACGATTGATCTTGTGTAGCATTGTTTTGTAACTTTTGTGGTAAACAGCTAGAGGGATATTCCGTTTTGGAGAAAATAGCAAAAAATTGAAATTAATGTCACAACTGATAGAAAATAATTTATTAATTTGATCATCTGTTAGATATTATTGCCACGAGTGCTTCAGCTTCGATGATATTACTTAATTCCAACTTGATTAAGGTTGATACTAGGGATTTAAGACATTTCCTAAGACTAGAATCTGCAGTTCAAGAACTTATGTTAGAGGTATCAAACATGTCCACTAGGATGTCTTTTTGTGCTTTTATGTATTTGTTGCTAGTGCATATGGGTGGTATACGATTGTTTTCATTTAGACGATATTTAGTTGTAGTGTCCTTAAAAATTTGAAGAATTCAATGCATGTATAGTTGCTGGAGACAATCCATGTCTTTTAATACTGCATGACTCATGTAAAGATTCAAAAAATATAATTTATTATTTATTTGTTCATCAAATTTTGTCTCATTATTTTGGTTTCAGGCTTCATGCGGATTTACATACAACTATATTTCTTATGAAATATTGAAAATTGTAACATTTTCAATGTTTTTTTGAGGAAGTCCTTAATTCATGAACCAAAAAAGTCGTCTAATGCTTGTGTGTTTGGTTTGAATTTCACATGACAGACAAGTTTTTTGTCCTCTGTGTTTTATGGTGGAAAAGGAAAAGTGTATTTTTTACCATTAATGGTACTTGGATTTCAATTGAGAAACCTAATGCTTATCATTTTGTGTAATTAATGTATTAAATATCTTCTTTCAAGCATTCTTTTGATTTACAGATTATGTGACCATTGTAGGATGACCTCAAAAAAATACGTTGGATATCTTTTGCAAGTTCATTCATAGCTTCATGGTCATATTTAGCAACATAAAACCATTTCATTCTCTGATAGTTCTCACAAATATGCCTTTTTCCATTTATTTTTGTTGATTTCTTCTTATTTATGTTACATGCTTAATTTCAAAACAAACATTAGTAGGATTAAGTTCATTAAATATGCAGCTTCATGAATGCCTTGGCTCAGCACTTGCTGCGATGGGCCCTGAGAAATTTCTATGCTTGTTGCCACTCAATCTTGACGCAGAAGATGTTACTGATTGGAATGTGTGGGTACTTCCTATTTTAAAGCAATACACAGTTGGCGCTGAATTGCATTTTTTTTCTCAGTACATTTTGGGTATGGTCAGCCTTTTAAAGCAGAAATCACTGAAGGTAATTATTTTTAATGGATTGTTTGGCTAGTTTCATTTCCCAAAGTAATGGTGTTATGCCATCCTGCAGTTGGAGAGAGATGGACGCATTTTCTCAGCTCGTAATGTAGAAGGCCTTATATATTCTTTGTGGTCCCTATTCCCTTCTTTTTGCAACTATCCAGTTGATGCAAATACTAGTTTTAAAGAAATTCAAGACATACTGTGCAACACGCTCCGTCAGGAATCTGAACTGCATGGGATCATCTGTTCGGGCCTCCAGGTGCATCCTATTTGATAGTTATTATATTTCATTACTGGTGATCTGCTTGGTTATTGGATTTTGTAGTGGCGTTTAATTCGTCTTTTTGGCATTTAGATTCTCATTCAACAAAATAAAAGTGCATCCCAGGAAAGATTTGACATGTCAGATGAGGAGCTAAGTTTTCCCGTGAGGAAAGCTAAGGAAATTTACACAGCAAATTTTGCACGGGAAAACTTATACATTTTGGGGTCATCTTCTAAATTTTTGTCAGTTTTGTCAGAGGTTTTCTTGGAAGCGCCAAATGATAGTGGTGGATGCTTGCAGGTATTTGTGATAATTAGTTTCCTTAAATAACGGTAATGAGGTTTGGAGGCGGTTACTCTAGCTATCTTTTATTGTTTTGGCCGCCCTCAGCTGCATATAGTGATTGCTGCATTTTATCAACTTTAATATTATTTTATAGCCAAAATATTCTTTCTTTTCTTTACATTTTATTTTCAATTGGTTTCCCGTCTTTTCTTGCAGTATACACGAGCTTAAGATGCTATTTTCTTATTCAGCATAAGTTCTATATATTTTATTAAATTATTTTATGCAGTGAAGGGTTAAATGCCTAATTTTGTATACATTGATCCCTCCTTATTCCCTGCACTATGGCAGGGGAGTCGTGCACTTGGCATCCTTATTTAAAGAACTTGGTTACAATCTATTTTTACCTATGTTATATCAAAGTTATTGTTATTCCTCTACGCTCTATTCTTTTTGCTTTCTCATTTTGCTTATTGAAGTGGCTAGAGTGCTGAATTTTTATGGTTCATTTTTTGGCAGTCCACTATCCATTTGTTCGCCTCTATATCAGATAGAGCAACTGTAAAAAAAATATTCAGAAAAAATATGATAGAGCTACTTAAAGTAACCAAACAAGTTATCAAATTTAAGGAATCTAAGGAGTCATCTTCCATGCAAGTTGACAATTTACCTGATGAAGCTTCTTTGACACGTGCAAGGTAGTTTATAATGTTTAATTGTTGGTCCTGAAAGATGGTCACTCTAACATGATCATCTAAATTTCTATTTCTCATTTCAGGGCTCTTAGGCTAGAATTGGCAGCTATGCTTGTCTCCGGTTTGGATGAAGAAGAGATTGATCTGCTATTCAGTGCCACTAAACCTGCACTCCAGGTTACCATTGATCTAATTATTGTCATATTTTTTTTATTCCTGAAATAATTGATATCTATGTTCTGTTTCACTTGCAGGATGAAGAAGGGCTTATGCAGAAAAAAGCATATAAAATTCTTTCACTTATTCTTAAGGTAATGCTTTGTTATTATGATGACTTAGTTTAGTATCTTCATTTTAGATAGAAAATTTGACTTCTTTTATATTCATTAGGAGTCTAATGGATTTTTGTCAAATAAGTTGGATGAGTTGCTTCAGTTGATCATCACGGCAACTGCATCTTGTCATTTTTCTGCAAAACGCCACCGTCTTGACTGCTTATATTATGTAATTGTTCATATTTCCAAGGTTGGTATTTTGTTTAAGGTTCTGCTTGGGTTCTAATGCAGTTTGTTTGGTACTTGTTTCTTCAAAGAAAATATTGTTTATTCTTTTCAGGAAACATCATCCGAGCAAAAGACGAGGGAATTCCTTAGTGCATTTTTAACCGAAATACTGCTTTCCTTGAAAGAGGTAGTGCCTCAGAAACTTGTAAGAATTGTCCAAATTACATCATATAAAACAGATAAGGCTATCATCTCCCATGCTTGCCTTGTAAAAAGTCTTCCACTGGTTGACTTAAAAGAAACTTTTTTTAGTGCGTAGAAATTATATATATATATATATATATATATATATATATATATATATATATATATATATATATATTCTGTTAATGTATTCATTTAACTTTTTTTTTTTGTTTTTTCACAGACAAATAAAAAAACTAGAAATAAAGCGTATGACTTGTTGGTCGAAATCGGACATGCATGCAGGGATGAAGAGCGTGGTGGGAAAACAGAAAACCTGCACCAGCTTTTTAGTATGGTAAGACTAATCGAGCATCTTTCATATATTTGGTCTTGTTTCAAAATCTCTAGGGACTAGTTCCAATGATTTGCCCATTTGTTTTTCTTTGAGCTAGTTTAGCAATCAACATACTAATCCGTATGTGCATCAAAATGCTATTTGGTGTATTTGAAGATGTATTTATTTATTTATTTATCTTAATCACTCAGAAAAGCCATCTCCTCAGCCCTCCTCAAATTGATGAGAGGGATAAACAATAATTTTTCTTGAGGTGGATTAGGTTTGGTTTGACCGGATTTCTTCTAAAATTGTTTAGTGCTTATTTAGATTTGAGATTGAGACTTTCTATGGGTGCAATCCCCCCTTATTAATGATAGGAGGGCAGTTTCGACTGAGGAGACGACTTAGGTTCAATTGTAGGCTTAGAGTTAAAATTTAGGTTTGAATTTATTTAATGGGAAATTTTTGGTCTGATAGAGGTAAATTCAATCGAGATCTCTTGATTCGATTATTTAGAGTGTATCATCGAATCAATTGGGTTGTAACACCCATATAGCATGATTAGCAACCATTGGGTTGACTCATCCAATTATCTCGACCATGCCAAAGTGAAAATATATGTGTTGAATAAATACTTTCTAGATTGATGTCTATTGATAGAGGGTTGTATTAGTTTCAATGAATGGTTCAGAGGAACAAAGTATGACCCCTTGGCATTGCAATAATTGAGGAGAGCTCAGAGTCATAGCATGATTATGAACTACCTGTGAGTTTCAGCTTGACTCCAAGAAGTGTGTGTAGGTACATGTTTTATTTTTACTTTGTGTTTTTTTAGTTGGTAGATTTGAGTTAGATTGGCGAGCTTATTAGTATGACTTGAGTTTAGGTTGGTTGTGGATTAAATCCATTAGAAAGTATAAATTTTGATTTAGTAGATTTGTTAGCTTTATATATTAACACTGTCATTGTCAGTTCCCAAGTCCTGGATGAGAAAAATGGAGAGTTGCATTAACTAGTCAACAACCAGCGTAAAACTTGTCGAATAAACATGACATTAATCTTTTAATACATTGTATTAATGCTAGGACGTTTCCTGGAAGCGACGCGCTGTATGACATGAATACATCAAAAAGTGTGCAAGGGTCATTGCACCGACTCTCGGTTACAGTGTTAAATAGGCAAGGATTCCCACATCATGGACGGATGCAGGCAAAGAAGCTAGTCCATGAAACTAGAATTATGATATGATCTTGGAATGTAGATTTTCTTATAGGCAAATTAATGTAACTAGTAGATATTATGATTCATAGGAATATAAATATTCTATGCATTTAGGAAATTAAATGTGTTAGAGAGAAAGCTAAGGAGATTGATAATTTAGGATTTAAACTTTGTTATTCTGGTAGGAGCTATATTAGAAATTGTATAGATGTGATTATAGATCAGAGTTTGAAAGATAATGTTGTAAAAATTGATAGAATATGAGATATAATTATATAGCTTTGAAGATTATTGTTGATGCTAAGATTATTAATATTATAAGTGCTTATGCTCCTCAAGTAGGTTTGAATATGTGCTCAAAATTAAAATTTTAGAATGACTTAGAAGAATTAATACAAAAGATACCTTTTGAAAAAAGAATTTTTATTGGAGGATATTTAAATGAACATGTTGGTAGAGAGATAGATAAATTTAAAAGCATACATGATAGCTATGGGTTTACAGTGACCAATGAAGGTAATAAAATTATATTAGATTTTGCTTTAGCTTATTGTTTTGTAATTGCTAATATTTTTTTTTTTTTAAGAAAAGAGATGAGCATCTCATCACCTATAATAATAGATATAATAAAACTCAGAATGATTATTTTTTTATAAGAAAAATAGATCGTTTAGATTGCTACGATTATAAAGTTATCCCGAGTGAAAGTTTATGTTCCAACATCGCTGATTAGTTTTGAACTTTAAAATGAAGGGGAAAAATATGAAAAATAAAATAAAACATTGTTATAGGATTAGATGATGGTATTTAAATAACACAAATAAATATATTATTAAAAATAATACTCAAGATCTTAAAATTTTGTCTGTGCATGAGGAAACAAATATTATGTGAAAAAAATAGCTAGTGATATCAATGTTTAAAATTCGTATTCGGGTATTGAGGCGATTTTCATTCGTAGGCAAGGCGTAAGCCTCAAGGCGTTTTGAGGCGTAAGCCTCAAAATCAAAAGATTGCGTAAACATAAAAATAATAATTTTTAATATACTAATGAGTGAATAATATAAAACATAAAAAAACATAAGATATGAAGTGAAATCAAAATATCCCAATAATAAGACAACATGAAATATAGTTCAACTCAAAATTCTATCTTTCTCAAATCCCAGTATTTTTTTCATTAACATATAATTCAAATTTTAAAAAATAAATAGCAATAACATATCACATAAGAACTCATAAGTCATCAGCACTGTCATCATTAAAGGGTTCTTCATTTGAATCATCATTATGATGAACTGCTCTCTCCCATTCCTCCTCTCCTATAGAGTCCAATGTCGGGCATTTACTTCAAGATTTATGTAAGTTTTAATATATATAGCGTGAGGCGTAAGCCTTATGTTAGTGAGGCCTCAAAGCGGGCCTCAAACAAGTTGAGGCACAAGCCTCATTAAAAAAACTCGAGGCGTAAGCATCGAGACATTTTTTACTGGAATTGCGCAAAGGCGGGCCTCATATTGCGTAATTTTAAACCATGAGTGATATTAAAATGTTACAAATGATGTGCTTGAAGTATCAAAACGAAAAGCTCTAAATAGTAAAAATAATTGGTGGTGGGATCAAAATATGCAAGAAAAGATAAAAAAATAAGAAGATTTATTATAAAAATGGTTTAGATGTAAAAACTATGACAATCAGGAAAATATAAGAGGCCCGTAAGGAGTCTAAGAAAGAAATATACGATGCAAAAATTTTAGCTTTTAATGATTTATATAGTATATTAGATACTAAGGAGGGAAAAAATATGTATAAGTTAGCCAAGCAAAGAGATAGGAGCAGTAAAGATTTAGTTCAAGTGAAGCGCATTACTAATGAAAATCAAAAAGTGTTTTTTTAGAAGAGGATATTCAACAAAGGTGGATGAGATATTTTGCTAAGCTTTTTAGTGAAGATTGTGAGAACACGATTGACTTTAGTGACCTTATCACTTATGAAAATTGAGATTTTTGTTTTGATCGGTGTATTAATAAAACTTAAGTTAGAGAGTCTTTAAAGAAAATGAAGTGTTAAAAAGCTGTTGGATCTGATGATATTCTATAGAGGTGTAGAAATGCTTAGGAGATGAAGGAATTTCTTGGCTTACTAAGTTTTTTATATTATTTTGAAGATTAAAAAGATGCCATATGGTGGAGAATGAGTGTCATATTTTTAAGAATAAAGGTGATGCACAAGATTGTGCGAATTATAGAGGAATTAAGTTAATGTGTCATACTTTAAAACTTTGGGAGAGAGTTATGGAGCATAGACTACGTTGTGATACTAATATTTCTCAAAATTAATTTGGATGCATGCCGGGTAGGTCTACTATTGGAAGCTATACATTTATTGAGAGGTTTGATGGAGAAGTATAAAGAGAATAAGGAGGATCTACATATGATATTTATTGATTTAGAAAAAGCATAAGATAAAGTTCCAAGAGAAGTGTTATGGAGAGTTCTAGAAAAGAAAGAGATTAATAATGCTTATATTCATGTCATTAAGGATATGTATATAGGAACTGTTACTTGTTTTCAAACACAAAGTGATTTGACCAAGTATTTTACTAGTTTAAGTGGATTACATCTAGGATCATCCTTAAGCCCATATATTTTTGCTTTAGCCTTGGATGTCCTTAACTAGACATTTGCAGGAGGATGTACCATAATGTATGATTTTTGCTGATGATATTCTTCTTGTTGATAAGACTTGAGAGGGAGTTGAAGGTAAACTTAAATTATGGAGGTCAACCTTAGAGTTTAAAGATTTTCATTTGAGTAGATCTAAAACCGAATACTTTGAGTGAAATTTTAATAGTAATAGATCTAGTGGGGGGATTATGACTTTGGGCGATGAGTACACGTTTTGATATCTTGGGTTTATTGTCCAGAGTGATGGTGAAATAGATGGGGATATTATTAGTAGAATTCAAGTTGGATGGTTGAAGTGGAAGAAAGCGTCGAGCTTGTTGTGCGATAGAAAAGAACCCCTTAAACTTAAGAGAATATTCTATAAGATGGTGGTGAGTCCTGCAATGCTTTATGGCGCAAAATATTGGTCATTAAAATAGAAACATAATATTAAGTTAAGTTTTGCAGAAATGAGGATGCTTAGTTGGATGAGTGACTTTACTCTTAGAGACAGGATACGAAACAAGCATATACATGAAAAAGGTTGGAGTAGCTGTGGTGGCAGATAAGATTACAGAGAGTTGCCTTAGATGGTTTGTTCACATAAAATGACGGCCTTCTGATGACCCAGTTAGGAGTATGAATGTATTAGATTTGGCTTATGATAAGAAAGGTAGAGGTAGACCTAAGAAGACTTGTTTAGAAAATATTATAAATGACATTTCTTTATTAGATTTAAATGAGAATTTGACTCTTAACAGGGCACTATGGAGAAAAATGATTCATCTAGCCGACCGCACATAGTGGGATAAAGGCTTGATGTTGTTATTGTTAGCCTTATATCGATCCAAATTGATTGAGATTACACTTGTAGGAAGGCCCATTCTCTTAGGTTTCTGAGACTTCTTGCTTTATTTGCATGTTGCGTAGAAAGTCTGGGATTTAGTCTTGGCTTTTGGCATGAACACGCCTGAGATTGACTACTTAAATATTGGAATGTAGTTAAGAGAATGGGTCTTACAAACTTTCCCTATTGGCAAGGCAACCCGTATAAGGTGTTCTATAACCTCTCCTTGCAGAAAAGATAGTCTGTTGATTATTTAAATGGAATGGTGTGAGCTCAAGTGGTGGACTTCTCAAACAGGGCTTTTATTACACTTTTTTTTTTCACTTTTAGTAAGCAAAACACACATACTTTGGAAATAAGAAAATTTAATGTTTTATTATTATTATTATATCTTCCTTTCATTCTTTCTTTAAATGTAGTTAAGAGAATGGCAACATTGAAAAGGGACAGCTCCCAATAGTTTTTGCTGGTGTTTTCATTTTCTTAAAAACAATGAGGTGTGCACTGGCAGATGCCATAATAGATAACAGTATGATTTACGCCATAGCAAAGGCTACAAGGCTCACCACGACTTGTTGAAATTCAATTTTCTTCGGAGATTCTCATAGTTTTGATTTAATTAAAAATAGAAGCTTTAGTTTTAATCATGAATAATTATTGAATGTAAATGTAAGAATTAACTTTGAATTAGGTTACTTCAGACTTAGGCATATTAAGTTTAGTTTACCATAAGTGTTTTAGAACAGTTTTCATGCTGATTAGACTTGAAGTCGTGCAAATACCTGATTTTTTTTTTTTGAGCTCAGTTATTTTCTTTATTAGTGAGATGAGTGTGTTGTCAAAAGTTGCAATTGCTATAACTAACAAAATATTAATTTCTCTGACCACTCAGGTTGCTGGAGGTCTGATTAGTGAAAGACCACATATGGTCAGTGCTGCTGTCAAAGGTCTAGCTCGCTTGGCATATGAGTTTTCTGATCTCTTAAGTTCTGCCTACAAGTTGCTCCCATCTTCATTTCTCCTATTACAGAGGAAAAATCGTGAAATAATCAAAGTAACCTTGCTTTTCCTTGTTATATTTCTTATCAAATATTTTTCTTAGGTCATTATCTAATAAATAAATGCTTGCATCCTCTGGCCGCATATTTGCTAAAAAGAAATTTCTGCAAAATTTTGAATTGTTTCTCATCACAGGCTAATTTAGGTTTGATCAAAGTATTGGTTGCAAAATCTAAAGCTGATGGTTTGGAAACACATTTGAAGGGTATAGTTGAAGGTTTGTTGAAATGGAGAGATGAGACTAAAAATCAATTTAAAGCGAAGGTATGATTTTCTATATTTGATAATGTATACTAAATTAGTTATGGTCTATTATCTTGGGCACACCGTTTTGCATTAGGACACACATTGCAAAGGTTGGTTTAGATTAACTTATTGGAAATTACATTTTCTGACATGTATTTATAAGTTGTTTCCCTTGATTATTTTGGATAAGATGCTGAAATTGTGATGCGGGCCACCGCCGACGCCGACCGCAGAGGGAGGGCCGGCTACCCCGCGGCGCACGGAAGCAGCCGGAACGGGCGCCGCGCCGTTCGATCCGCCGAAGCAGGGACGCGGGAGGGGGACGCGGAGCGGGACGGGGCCGATCGGCTTGAGCGGAACCGGTCCATTTCTGGACCGGTTTGGCTCAGGTCTAGCCTGAGCTGGGCGGTTCAGTTTGGGCAGCCCACTAGTGGGTTTGGTTGGGTCTTTTGC
>NW_021319309.1:5662112-5678438 GCF_001605985.2 Dendrobium catenatum | reverse complement strand
TTGAGCGGAACCGGTCCAATCCTGGACCGGTTTGGCTCGGGTCAGCCCTGAGCTGGGCGGTTCAGTTTGGGCAGCCCACTAGTGGGTTTGGTTGGGTCTTTTGCTTGCTATAAGTAGGGATTAAGGGGGGGATTTCTAGGGTTATGCAAGATTTGAGTTTTCTCTTAGCCTCCTTAGTTTCTTTCTCTTGTTTTTCTAGGGTTTGTAGTGGGAGACCTTGTCCTTCTCGAAGTGGACAAATTGTATCTTGTTTTCCCTTGGATTTTGAATGCAAAGGTTTTGGTTCTTCATCTCATCCATCTTGTGTTGATTTTTTCCTTGATTTGGAGGAGAAATCTTTTCTTTGAAGGAGCATTAGGGCAAACCCAAACTTGGGAACCCTAGGGCGTATCAAATTGCTACCTCCCTGCTTCTTGATTTGGGTCAATTGATTATGGGATATGCCTATAAAAGCTAAGGTCATAGGCATCAGCCTTCTTCCAACTCCAACTTTGTTCTAGTGCTTTTTTCCCTTTATATCTTCTACTCCAAACAGTAGTTTTTTTTTTCCTTTTACCATCTTCCAATCCAAGCTTTATCTCACCACGACCAGGGCTGCAGTCAGCTAGTCGTCTTATTAGTTCCCACAAAAATGGTTGAGTGTTTCATTCCCCAATTAGGACCAGCTCCATTTTTGAATAAAGACCTTCATTGATGATCATGCCCATGACAGATGAGAGCTATTCATCTTCAATTCTTTGGCTTCTTCTGTAATTCCACAACTTCCTCTTCGATCTATCTTCTCAAGATTTCCTCAGCTTCATCATCTTTTGCTCTGCTACCGCCCTTCCTATGCTTCCTATTGAAATTTATTTGCATGCATTTTTTATTTGATGCATATCCAAAGAAGAATGCTGAAGCGATATTATTAAGTTTCAAAATTAATAACTAAACTGCAGCTTGGCCTGCGATGATGATCCATAAGCATTCTTGAAGATGAGGATCAATGGATGGTAGCAGCTCTATCTCAAGAGCTGTTTTAGACGCTTTAACTATATATTGAAAGAACATCTAATGAGTTATGAAAGAACCTGACATAAGTTTTTTGTTGACTTGAAAAAATCATATGGTAGAAATTATCTAGTATAATCTAGAATTCTATTTATAAATAGGAGTGTAAGGCCGTCAATGAAATATATAGATTTCAAATGTTTTCTCATTTTTTCATGCTATTAGAGCTCAAAGGAAAAATAAGCTCTTACTCATTTTCTCTTGATATCAAGAAGTTGCCTTTTGCTGCCATCCTTCTAGGCTCTAGTTGTAGCAGCCTCAAAGTGAACCCCAACCAAATTCCACCTGCTGTCTTCACTACAACCATAACTCAATAAGATCCAACGTGTAAGCAGTTGCCTCCACCGTTTATTTCCATTGCAGCTAACTTTTTCCTAGGAATATTGTCATGTAATCACTACGTAATTAGTGATTTTCATGGATAGAAATTACCTAGTATAGTCTAGAATTATGCTATATAAACAGGAGTGTAAGGTCCTCAATGAAAATACCCACAAATTTAAATATTTCTTACAGTACTCTAGTATAAAAAGGTTCCTGAGCAATATCGCTTGTTGTCCAACAAATCTCCGCATTGCTTCCGTCCTTCCAATAGCTTGTAGTGTCCACTTGTTGTCTTCTTCTCAGCCAATTCCCAATAAGTAGTCCCATCACCCGAGCAGTAGCCTCCACCACAAGTAACATTTAACTACTGTTCCCACCTTATAAGGCCACAACACCCGTGGCTTTCACCAAACATCAAACACCAATATATGAATTTTTTCTTTAAAAATATGCTTTTTATATCTGAAGTTGTTGACATATCAAATGGATCTAATCAAACTTCAGTGGAGTACCAAAACCATCAGCCTTCATTCAAATTGAATGGGGAAAATTTTCTTTTTTGGGGTCCTAAATTGTGAAAGCTTTCCTCAAAGGAAAAGAAAAGTTGGGCAAACTTATTGGTCCCCATATAAAGCAAAGATTATCTCAGTTTTGTCATGATTTTACCATATGGTATGTAGAAGATTTCTCAGTTATGTCATGGCTATGGAATTCTATGTTACTAGAAGTCAGCGAAACCTACATTTTTCTAAGTATAGCCAAAGATATCTTTGGCGCGATGAAGCAAACATATTCCAAGGTGTGATGCCATCTTTATCTATGAAATCAAGAAAAATTTACACCATTAAGAAAATTTCAATTATTGAATATTATAACATAATGAAAAATCTATGGCTCAATTTCAATTTTCTACCAGCATTTCAAAATTAGATTTGAAGATGCAGTAATGCTTTGAACTTGTGTAGTAGAAAGAATTTAGGAATTCCTATATGTGGAATATGGCCAAGTATGTATCCAAATAGTTAAAAAAAGTCCCTTCCCAACTTAAATAAACTTTTATATACTATTAAGGAAGACAATATTATGTTAGAAACAGGATCCATACATAGGTGACAATATTGCCCTAATTGCTACTCCTGCATCAAACACACAAGTAGAATTGAGTCATACAAGATCAAATTGGACCCACCAAGGTATAGTAATTGAGAATGGAGAAAAGGATTAAATTGTTCCCTTGACTTTTTATGAAAGATCAAAATAGTCCCAAACTATATTAAAGAACCATTTTAGTCCCTTAACTCCTTGAAGAGGAATTAAAATAGTCCCACCATAAGACTATTTTGATTCATTTTTAAAAATTTTAGGGGCCAAAATGATTTTAATATAATTGGAGATTATTTTGGTCCTTTATAAAAAGTCAATGAACTATTTTGATCATTTTCTTATTGAGAATGTATATTGTATAATTGTTGCAAAAAGGTAACAACAACAACAATATCAAGCCTTTGTCCCACAATGTGGGGTCGGCTACATGAATCCTTTTTCTCCATTGTGTCTTCTAATATTTTCTAATCAAATATTTTTAGGTCTACCTCTACCTTTCTTAATATAAGTCAAATCTAATACTTCTACTTTCCTAATCGGGTCATCAAAAGGCCGTTGTTTTATGTGACCAAATCATCTAAGGCGACTCTCTAAATCCTATCTTCCACTAAAGCTGCTCCAACCTTTTCACGTATATGCTCATTTTGTATCTTGTCTCTAAGGGTAAACTCACTCATCCACATGAGCATCCTCATCTATGCAACACTTTACTTATTATTATGCTTATATTTTAATTGCTAACATTCTGCACCATAAAGCATTATAGGTCTGACCACCATCTTATAGAATTTTCCCTTAAGTTTGAGGGGAACTCTCTGTCACACAACAAGCCTAATGCATTCCTCTAATTCAACCATCCAACTTGAATTCTACTGATAATATCCCCATCGATTTCTCCACTTAACACTGCCGTTGTCAGGTCCCAAAGTCCTGTATGAGAAAAGTGGAGGGTTGCATTAGGTACTTGACAGCCAACGTAAAAATTGTCGAATAGTCATGACTTGAATCCTTTAATGCAAAAAGGCAAAACATGCAACAAAAAAATGTTAGAAACTCAAGGGATACCTCCATACAATAAAAATAAGCCAACACTACTTTTATGGAAGAAAAAACTAAAGTAGAGGTGAAAGGAGTAAAGAAAGAAAAAATAAAGAAACTCTACACCTTCTTGACAACATTAAATAAACAAATGTGTATTTGTTTTTGGCTCGATCAGATGAGTTCATGGATTTATTATCAATTAAAAAATTGACGTCCCACCTATCTTACTTATTGTCTATTTTAGGATTGAACTACAAAAAGATGGTTTGACATGTTGAGGAATGAAAAGGACTCAACTATGTAGGCACAAGTAATATTGATCACATGCTGCAATCTTTTTTTTGTTTTTTTTTTTGTTTTTTTCTGTTTTTTTTTTTTAACTTTGAATATGAGGGCTTAAATTTGGCTGTAGCATATTCAAATGGGTCATCCATTTTTTATTGTATTATGATTCATATTTTCTATATTGTGGGCTCCGAAAAATTCCAATTTTGGCGATAGAGGCGATTGTGTCGTTTGGGGCTTAAGTCGGTCGGGAGCGGTTTGTCCGATCTGGAGCCATTCGTGTGCAACGGTTACAGTCAACATATATTATTCAATAAAATAAAACTTGAAGAGTATGAGGGTGAGGTGCGTCAAATGGCCAAACAACATAGAGTACGCTATCCCATAAATCACTCAAAAACTTCAATGTCTTTTCCTTGATCCATATTGATGTATGAGGGCTATTTCGTGTCACTAATATTAATGGGTCTAAATAATTTGTTATTTTCATTGACAATTGCCTGCACACTACTAAGCTTTTTCTCGTGAAAAATAACTTACATGTGAGTGTAATACTGAATCCCTCATGTTTCATAAAATGTTCTTGATCCAGTTTAGCATTAATAATAAATGTATTATATATAATGATGAGAATGAGTATTTTAATCAAACCTTGTCATCTTTTTTTAATGAAAGGGCATTATAGATGAATCATCTTGTGCAGGCACTTCACAACAAAATGCGGTCGCAAAAAGAAGAAATTCTCATCTATTGAGGCCATTGGGGCTCTTCTCTTTAAGGGGAATGCTTTGAAATTTTATTAAAAGTTACCCTAATTTCCACATTCCTAATAAACTTCCTTCCCAAAAGATTAAACTTGATCTAAGAGCCCTACAATGCATTCTTAGGCCATGTTCTTTATTATCACATCTCTATAAATGAGGACCCATGATTTGAATTTTGATTATATTTTAGGCTGGTGTGTTCTCAAGATCCAAGTTGTGTACGATTTTTCGTTTCCTTTCCTCTCTCTCTCTCTCTTTATATATATATATATAATCTAGAACCATGAAATTTGATTGCAATACCTTCAACTTGAATAAATCATAATCAGGGAGCTCTTATGGGCTCTATTTCGGGTGATATGCATCTTGTTTTCTAGTGTAGAGGTATTAAATTTGAGACTAAAGTACTTTGGTTTGCCATAAACTTCTCCCTGTGTCGAGTTAATGAGTTTGGATTTGTGTCCTACTTATAAAATAAAATGCAAAAGTTATTTTATGCTCTAATTAAAATCAACAAATTTTTTTTTGGAATATATTTCTATTCTTAAAACAATCATAAATTCATAACATTACATTTTCTTGTAAACAAAACAACCAAACACCATAAATGATGATTAGCAACTGATCTTTCAGAATAAAATGGGCGGGTCATGAACGTTTGCTGCATCCCTATTTACCCATTTAGAGGGAGTTTTTTTTAAAATTTTATGTTTATGTTACTAATGTATGGTCCAAATGACATTTTAATAAGCATCAGTGGTCCATGTAGATTAGATACACATCGGATATTGATATGCCAGGGTAAAGAAAGTATTTTTCTTAGAATTTGACCATGTTGCCAGTTTCTTTTGTCATACCTGGTACGAGTCTGTCATGCTGTGCATTTTTAATATCCGTGCGTAGAAATTGGTTGTTATGATACTTTAAATGAAATCCATTGGATTCTTCCAAAATGTGCAACTCTAAACTTTTTCACCCTTAATAAAAAAATGTATAGTTTACGTATTGATTTTCATTCCTGTGCTGCTTCTTGAATTGTCAAGAATGTCTCTTTGAGTTTATGGCGGTTACATATTATATGAAAGTGCACATCTAAATTACTGTGATCCTTTTATCTAAATTTAAACCTTGTTTGACACAACAGGCATGTATATTTTTTCGTGAGAAACAAGTCCTCATTTTGCACCAAGCTAATCAATAAAGTCCATTTTATTTAACTCAACTAATATCCATGATATATGATATAATTTTTTATTTTATACTGTCAAAAGAGTGATGTATAATGAAGTAAAGACTTATATTAAATGCTGCTGGTTCTTATTTTTTGTTCATCATCATGAGCATTGTCACACTTGTAATTGGGATTGGCTTTATGAAGTCTCCTTAATTCATATCGATGATTGTTACATGAGATATTGATCTTAACAAGCAATTTCGCACAGTATTTTGGTTATGCTAAATTATGACCTTTTTCCTTCTAAATACATCCACACGTATTTATTCTGTTTTTTATTGCCAGATTAAATCTCTTATTGAGATGCTTGTGAGTAAATGTGGTGTAGATGCTGTTAAGGCAGTAATGCCTGAAGAACACCTGAAACTTCTAAAAAACATTCGCAAGGTAAGTAGCTTGATCATGTCGTTACATCACCTTTGTTTGATTTTTTTTTTAATTTGTCCAATCTGGCATGATGTCAGATTAAGGAGCGAAAAGAAAGGAAAACTAAATCTCAGGAAGATGTTAATTCGTTGTACTCAAGAACAAGTGTTTCCAGGTATTCCAAGCTGAATATAAATGCGTTCTGTACATGCAGTTAATGTTAAGTTGAGAAAACTACCGCTGTTAAAATTGTTGATATTGCCTAATGGACTTGTTGAGCTATTGTTTCTATCAAAAGCGGAATTTACATGTTTAGTTGCAGGTATTTTCAGCATTTTTTGTGTTGTGAACAGTAAAAAATAAAAATCATGACAAATAATCACTTAAAATTACTATAATTAATGAGATCAAGTTCTAAAATTGTATAAATATAATATCAATTCATGCTTTTCTCAAGCATGCTTTTAGCTGTAGACACAACTCTAAACCCTAAAAATTAATAGAAAGGAGATTATTTAAAAAACAAAAAAATTGAAGTGCAAGTATTCTATTGCAGTTCCATAGATCTTGGGGATTAGTGAGAGAACTTTTTGCCAGTGAGATACTAAAGTGGTGAATGACGGGATCACAACTACAGGAGGTAGATCATGAACCGTTTTTCTGTAGTATGAGTGAATGTGGCTTCGATGTGTTGCGGTGGAAGATTTCGGTTGAGTGGTAACTTGGCTGCCGATGATTTGGCGTGTTGGGCGATGGGTGCGTGGAGAATAGGGCAGTTTGAGCGGTGCATGAGGCTGGGCGACGGTGGAGCATCTGATTGCAAGTGATAGGCAGCATGACATATATAAGATACTGTGATTGTATTTGTGATTAATAAGGGGGCCCATGTAATCGGGTCATCAAAAATGGCGGATGAAAGATAACTGCTGTAGATTTTGTTTTTTTGGCGACGCAGTTTTAGCGAAGGAAATATTGAGCTGTCATCCAAATGAGCATAAGTGGGAGTGTGGAACATTATCTGCTAAGAGCACAACGTAGCTATAAATCAGAATTGAAACGAACCCTAAGTTTGTTCATACATGCTTCAATGATTTACAAAATTTAATGCTTGTTTCTGTAGCTAATATAAATTAAGTTCTTTGTAGATTATTTTACATGCTAATACAAAGTTTTTCACCGCTGTTAACTTGCTCATGCTCTAGTTTTGTACTTATTTGATCAAAACCACTTGTTAGGCACAGTAGATGGAATCATACCCGCATATTTTCTGATATTGGAGATGAGGATGGAGGTGAAGGAAGTGATATTGAAAATGGAGTAGCACGCAGGACCTCTTTTCATGCTTCCAGAGCTTCATTAAGGTGTGCATTTGCTCTGCCTTTTTTCTTTCATAGAAGTTTTTTAGCTGAGGGATGACAAATCTTGAGCCACTAATCACTTAATTGTGCTTTCTAGACAAATTTTCGGTTATGTTCTTCTTTCTTTCTCACCATAATTGCTTTTTTTTTTAGGTCCAGCCGAATGCGTAAGTTATTTAAGAAGAGCTTGCCAGAAGACTTACTAGATCAGTCAGATGATGATCCACTCGACTTATTGGATCGCAGGACGACCAGATCGGTCCTTCTGTCGACATCAAAGCCCAATAGGAAAGTGGAAGATTGCGACGACAAGCCAGAAATGGATAATGATGGCCGTCTCATTGTGCGCGATGATTGTGTCAAACCCAAGCCACAGAAAAATTCTTCAGATCCTGTTTCTGATACAAGAAGCTTAACTAGTAGCCGCAAATCAGGAAAATCTTTATTGAGCTCACAGAGGAAGCGCCAGAAGACGGAGTCTGGTTGGTCTTATACAGGAGTTGAATACACCAGCAAAAAAGCTGGTGGTGATTTGAAGAAGAAAGGCAAGCTGGAGCCCTATGCTTATTGGCCTCTCGATCGCAAACTTCTCAACCGAAGAGTGGATCGAAAAGCTGTGGCTCGCAAGGGCATGGCCAGTGTCATGGTGAGAAAAGATCTTAAAAAGCTTGAAGGAAAGAGTGCTTCCAGGGCTCTGGCAGGAACTCCTAAGAGGAAAAGGGGCTAAAAGTAAGTTATGATGATTTGGTATATTTTGACAATCAAAGCAGTTAGAGTGATGCTGTTTTATATCAGTTATAGGATGTTGATTTTGAGCTTTAAAAGGGAGGAACAGCTTATTAAGTTAATGAGCACAAAAAGGAAAACTTCCAAAGCTAGAAAAAAATATCAATTGTTTACTCCATATGTCGGATAAGCTTATTTTTTTGGCAAACTGTAGCTATGTTGATTCTTGTGAAAGGAGTATTCATCAGTTTTGCTGTTTGTTTTCGTTCCTCAGCCTAAGAAAAGTATTAAATAGCAAATTCCTCCGACTTGCATATTTTAAGCACTGTTTTTATAATTTGGATGTTATTAATTATTTTTACATGTAAAAGGACTTACCTGAGCTAAACTCGAGTTATATTGATGATCACAAATAATAGAAATTTGGGATAATTTTTTTATTGCTTCATAAAGCAACTTTCTAGTTAAAAAATTAATTTTTGTATGAGAAAGTTGTTTTAAGCAGTAAAACAGCCATCCCAAATAAAGCCTAAATGTAAACTTATGCTTCATTTGAGATAATTTTCTTATTGTTTTTTAAATCAAAATTTTATACTAAAAAATTGCTTTAAGAAGCAGTAAAAAAACGGTTCTAAATAAAATCTTAATTTGCCTAATCTATTCCTTGAAAATAGACGTAGTAGAAGAGCATCTTTCATACATGAAGCCATTTTAAGATCTTTTGGGGAAAAAAAGATTTTTGATAGTATGGAAATGATGAGGGAAAACAAGAACAATTGAAAGCTGCTGTAAAGTTTATACTCTGCATAAACGAGGAAATAATGCAGAAAATATTGGCTATAACCAAAATCATATTTAACAAGTTGGACATACAAACAAGATATGAACAAATCAAACAATATATTGGCATGATCTAATTGAGCTATTTTGAGTTCCATACATGATCTAATCAATCAAATCACATCATAATCGGTATTTAACAAAATCAAATAAATATAATGTCGAGAAAATTTATAAAAAAAAAAATAAACAAAAAACTCTGCTCACATTGTATGTTTTCACATATACACACATCCATTGTGTTATGGTAGCAAAACATCCAAATTTATATAAATACATAACAAATCAATCCATAAAAAAATATTTGAAAACCCACAAAACATAACCTCCCAGATTCAAAATATAACGCAAAATCTACAGGTCTGGAATGCCAATCGCAAATATACATATAACATATGCTGCACACAAGCTCTATAAACAACAATATTAAGCTATAGATGGGCACCATCATTTTGCTGGTTTGGATTGAGACATGGCGCGCAAACGATTAGCAATTTGTGTGAAGGATGGGCGCTGCTGTGGATCTGGAGCCCAACATAGTTCCATTAATCTTCTCCATTCAGGATCACAGGAAACTGGAATGAGTGGCCTCAGCGTATTATTCACAATACCTCCTGTATTTAACAACGGATCAAAGGTCGTTATTGCTGAATTACAATGAAAAAAGTAGAATTTTTTTTTAAAAATAAAGTTGTTCTTATAAAATTTTCCCCTAAAAACAATCTGACTAGCTTTCTCAGACTACTATATTCTAATATATTTGATAGTGAAAAATCTCCTCAATAGAAATTTTTGAAAAGCTACAATAAAGTTATAATCAAACATGAATATAGCACAAGTTTGTAAGGTAGAAATTTGGAAAAACTTATCCAAAAGCACCCTTAAATCTATCTCAAAAACTGCAGCTATGCAAAAGGGAAAAAAAAACTAGAACTAGAACAGGCAACAATTGGCATACCTATAATGGCACCATAATGCATATTAGCATAAGGCTCATCACCAGTGAGAATCTCCCACAGGACAATGCCAAAAGAAAAAACATCAACCTGCAGCAATTTGTTCAATCAATAACTACCATTAGTACTACAAAACATACACAAATCACCACAAAAAATAAGAGTAGAACAGACATGGATTCAGCTATGTTATATTACTCGATTATTATTTTTTGATGTTATAAACAAAATAACAAAATGGAAGTATAACCTTTTCAGAAACTTTGTTGCTACTGCCATTTAATAGTTCTGGAGCCATCCATGGCAATGTTCCTCTCACACCACCAGAAACAAGTGTATTCCGTTTTATTTTGGACAAGCCAAAGTCTCCAACCTTATAAGTTATTTTCAGTTAATGGATGGACAAATATTGAAAAGCATGAAAAGTCAATATGCAACCTTTGGTATGAGAAAATTCTAAGTTACCTTGCAAATGGGGCGTGATTGATCTTTCAGGTTCACAAGCAAGTTATCACATTTTAAATCAAAATGCACAATATTCTTTGAATGTAAATATTCCATTCCAAAAGCAGCATCCATTGCAATTATAAGCCTCTTCCGGCGGTCCAGATACCTATCATTTTCATGAAGTTTACTTGGACGCAAGCACTCAAGAAAATAAAAAAGAATAAGAAGTTGAAATGAAAGAATGAATTTTGTATTTACCTGTCTTTACGAAGCAAAACATGTCTAAGAGATCCATTAACCATGAACTCTGTTACTGTCGCCAATGTACCTCCTGGACCATCTTGCACAACCCCATAAAAAGCCACCACATTTGGATGGTGAAGCTTTGAGAGGATCTCCGCTTCCCTCCAGAATTCTTGTGTCTGTCAGTCAGATAAAAATAGGACTAAATATTATCTTCCAGACTGGTAAATCTAGAATGACTGGGGAAATTTCTTGAGGTCAAAATATCAATGATGGTAAGCATCTAGAAAGTTTTGAAAAATGTAATACCAGTCTCTCTTGCTCAGATGAGCGCCCAGTGAAGCAGCTCTTCTTTATCCGCTTAATAGCAACATCAGTTCCCCTCCACTTTCCATGGTACACAGTTCCAAATGTCCCAGAACCCAGTTCTCGCAGCTCTTCAAGGTCCTCGTTCTTTATAATCTGTTAAGATGGATAGAGTGCCATGTACATATGATATACCAACAAAACTGAGAAAAATACAAAAAAAAAAAAGTTTTATCAGCCCAATAAGTAAATGAAACGAGCATCATTTAGCTGCTTTCTCCATGTTCTTTGGCCATATAAAAGATATAAATATATCTGTATCATGAATTCAATTCAAATCTTCACATATCGCAAATGAATCTTGAATTTCATGCCTGTATTATCATACCTTAAAATTCTACATGCATCACTTCAATTCAATGACAAGTAACCAACTCTACTAATTTTTTTGCGGAAGTAAAGGCATAATCAAAATATCTCAAAGAGCCCTACATGAACACTAGCAAACAAGCAATTTTGACCGGAAGACTTGCAAACAAAACATTTTAAAGGAAGTTTCAAGATAACCAGTTGAGCAAAGTACCTTAATTATTACGTTTTATTGACAATAACAAATGGATAAGAAGAAATGAGTTATAATTGCTAATGGTACCTCAAACTTCAGAATCAAAGCCAAGTTTAATTTATTTTGGCAAGTATTTAAATAGCAGTATCTCCAAATTGTTTTATTGAGTAAATATGACGTATCAAAATAATACTTAGACAGCTGAACGTTTTCAAAAAAAAAAAAAAGAAAAGAAAAAAGGAAAAGGTAATCAGTTATCTAAACGAACAGCAATGATACAATAGGAACCATTATTTTCCTTTTCAAAGGTTAACTATACACCTGAGATAAGTTTATAGCTAGGGCTGCGAATTTTACTCGAACAGCACTCTACAAATGGATCAATTACTGGTTCAAATTATATATATAGCTTTTAGGTGATTAAGTGGTTAAACATTTTTAAATCTAAAATTACCTCGCCTTGAATATGATTCATTTCCCTCTTCACTTTTTAACCGATGGTTCACTAAATGGGTTAGGCAAGTTTGGGTTTTAGTTGAGAGGGAGGAGCTTATGGGGATTGATTACTGTGGGGCTAAGATGGGGCAAAGGCTTGGCTACCATGAATTTAGAACGTTGAGAAGTTGTAAAAATAAGGATTTAGGGTTGTTAAGGGGTTTTGAAGTGCATGTATGTTGTCGAAAGGAAATAAGATAGACTTTCTGTTTTAAGTGAGTTTACAAAGAAATAAATATTTTTTACATGGGTCAAGGTATTGAGAGGGGGAACTCTAAAACACAAGAAGGGATTTCAATATAAAGAAAAAAAAAGTAAAGATAAGTGGAAAAATAATAATATATAAGTTGATGCAACACAAGTAAAGAAGCCTCTCACTAAATCAATTACATAGGTCCAATTTCATGATAATTAATTATTTTTAAACTTTTTTGTAGGGAAATTTGAAGGGAAGGACATGAATTTGGGGTAATTTTTTCACTGTTCACCGATATTTTTGGAAGCTCATCAATCAATAAAAATTGATGTTTCCCAATGACAAGAAAAATATTTTAAAGAATTATTCAAATTTAGAGAGGCTTATTTAATTTGTTAAATAGGAGCGAATGAGAGAGAACCATATGTCTTGGAGGGATATGGAGTATTTTCTAGTGTGTTTTACTTCTTTTCTACAATACAAATTTATTATTTATGCCCCCAATTATTTCAATGAAAATTAGGTTTGATCTATTGTCAAAACTATGAGAAGTTGGTGCTACTTGCTTTCAAATTGATTTGTGAATCAATCAAGTGAAGGCTTGAACACTAAGATGTTTGCCAACCTATCTAAAATTGTTCCCTAACATCCCAATCATCTTCCAAAAGCACTATACCACTTCAAACCTTACAACAATGTAGTCAATCCCCTTCCACAAACCCTAACTCCTAACATCCACGTGTTGTGACCAATCCATATAAAAAAAAGTATAGCTTCATATCTAAATATCCAATTGATCTAAAATCACCTGAATTTACTTAAACTTCCTCAATCCAGTTAAAAGGACACATAGGCAAGATCAACCTCTCCACATATTGTGACTGATGTTCTAAAAATCCTCATCATTTTTCATAAAAAAACATGGTCATCAATTGCAAGAAAATCTCAAATAAAATCTGTCAATAATCCTAAATTAGTCATAGCCTTCCACCATGCTAACAGCCCAAGAAAGCAATTAATAATTAGGAAATATGACATATTTGGGAGGGTATTAGGAGAAGACCGTTTGGGTATTTATCGTTTATTATATGCTTTAACTAGGGGCATTTTCCTATGATTAGGGTTATATCTTGTTTGCTAAATTTAGTTTATTCTTAGGTTATTTGGCTCTAGCCGGTGGCTAGGGATTTGGGAGAGCTGGATCTTCATCTCCAATTGAAGATCCAATTGTATCTTGCATTTTCTTTTATAATTCTTATAAATAAAAATTATATTTTGGTTGTTCTTCCCAATTTTTTGTATTTCATCCGTTGATTTGATAAAAAGAGCATTCACTTCCTATAAAAAAATTCATATCAAAACAATGAATTTGAATGAATTGATTAAGTAAGAAACCATAGGTTGGTCGTTAGATGCATGATAGGAATCATATAGCTTAAGCTGATAAGTAATGGTTTGTATATGTTATTAGAATATATATATATATATATATATATATAATTGCTCCAATGTGAAAGTATTGGGGTTTTGTTTACAAGTAATCTTAGGATCAGGAAATAACAACTGGGCATAACTCAAGCAAGAACTTAACTATGCAAAATATACTTTGAGCTATTCTATGAAGCACTATACCTGCCTAGTAGCTCAATTAATGAGTGATGTACATAACATGAATGTCTATTAGAAGAATAGATGAGAGAAGCAAACATTTGTAGACATTTTATTGAATAAAGCCATATCTTTTCAGAGATGCAGTGGAGAAGTGCCATTAATTATGTTTCTATTTGAAGGAGAAACGGGGTGCTAGTGGCTTAGCCAATAGCAAGAGAATTTTTTTAAAAATTAAATTCTATGATCATATTGACAAAGTTCACTGATGTGTTAAGAGAGTAATTTGTTTTCCCCATTGGCTGGGCAACTAATGCAAGAGTTCTTTTTGAGGTTAGTGCAAGGAGAAAAAAATGATGCAAATTGAGGCTGGATTCTCAACTTTAGTAAGGTAGCTTTATAGATACTTAGCACTTTAGAGAAGAAGAGTCATAGATTTTTTAGAGAACTCAAGGAAAATTGATGGAATCAATTTGTTCCGTTAAAAATCAAGAATTTATAGAGTTGATGGAGATAATGATCTAGAAGCTATGCTGCATCGACACTCCTCCATAATAAGGTATGTAGTGTCGGACACGGACACGCCTGACATGACTAGAATATGTGTCAAAAAGTGCACAAGTGTGTCCAAATAAAATAATATTTTAAAAAAATCAAGCACACTTATCCTAATATTTCTTAATAATTTTTTTAAATATACTTTTCTAAATATTGAGTTAAAATTTTATTACCTAATAAAACATAAAATAATCGAATCAACCAGCCCTATTCCTATCTCGACCCTTGTTCGATCCCTGTTCAATTGCAATTGCACAGGCACAGCTTGAGTTCTTAATGATTTGAGTGAATGATCTGCAATCGGCGATGAGGAAGATTCCAAACAGCAACAAGTTCCTGCTCCATTCATGATCCTAATGTCAAATTGCTCCAACAACAGTAGATCGACGACTAGAAAGAGGTGCTTCAGCAACAATCTGTGCCGCAGGCCCACAAGTCCTTCACTTCATTAGAAATCTTAGTAGCAGTTAGGTAAGGTAATAGGCATTTTATGTTTTTTAAAGTTAATATGCCAAATGGTTGCTTTCACAGTTTAATTTCTTCTCAAAGAATGAAAACTGAAAAGTTTCTATGCCAAAATTTTCTTACATCTTTAAGTCTTTAACTACATCTTCACATGTTGAAACCAATGTTGAAGGCAATAGAAATTTTCTTCAAAGGACGTTTTCATTAACAGCTTTAAGATTAATTCAGCAAACAATTTTTTGGATGGCTGGTAAACAAGCACAAAAAATATTGACAATTTTTTTCCTAAAAGCCTTGCACATTTTGAACACTGGATCTATATTAGCATAGAAAGTAATGCAATCACCGGAAGAAAAATCTCCCATTTACTGCAATTGTGAATTCAATGATTTCCTTGCCAAGTAACACTGATACTAAGAATGAAAGATGCATATTAAAACTTTTATGTAATGCTGTGTCCGCATCGTATCCATATCCTGATATCCTACATTTTCAATAATTAATGTGTCTCATACTTGTGTGGTGTCCCTGTTGGTACAACCTGGTCTAGAAGTGATTTCAGTGGAAATAAGAGTATATTTAGACTTGGAGAGTTTGAAAGGGGCCCAACTGCATCTACTAGAAGTAAACCAATATATAATACATGTGAGAAATGTGGGCTCCGAAAAATTCCATTTTGGGTGTGTGTTCCCGGGGGAATTTTCAGAAGGCAGATTGGGTTTTAGATAAGACACTACCCAGAGATTTCGCCCTCATTTTGTGAGGACTTTTTGATCTGAGTTCTGGTTTCCTATAGGCGCAAGCCCCTATAGTTAATTACCCCTCCTGATAACAAGAGAGAACTTTCGATTAAGGCTAGTCGTTAAAAGGGTCGAATAGGTTATAAACCTATCGTATAATAGCAATAATTTAGGGTTTAAATTTTGAATTTTGAATGATTTGAAATCTAGAGTTTATCACCACAAACTTAAAACTGATGGTGGGGAGAATGAAGACGAGCCCGATCAAGATCCCATGGTTCCGTCGTCCCGGGCTGTCATGATCCCTGGTCTACTTAACCAGAGGAGGTAGTCGACCCAACCTGACAAAAGGCACCTTATCGGCAGCCATGGGTTGCTTCGTCCAAGAATACCTTGTAGACCTGGGTTGATGTTTGTCTAAGGGGATATATCTGAATCCACCTTAGCTGACAGAGGGCTTTATGCCTATCGAATATACCCTATGATTTATCACTCAAGGGTTTGACGCCTTTAGGGAACATACGGGCTTTGGCCATGATCGTAATATAATGGTGCCATTTTGCGGCAAAACCACCCGACCAGAGGGCACGTGCCACGTCCCTGTTGGCAAGAGACTATTTGAGGATGAATCGTAGTGATACATCCGACATACATT
>NW_021319309.1:5644673-5661467 GCF_001605985.2 Dendrobium catenatum | reverse complement strand
TGTCTGAGAGCGTGAGAGCCGAATGAGAGGAGTTTCCTATTTTGAGTCGTGAGGAGCGGTTTCTGCCGAGAGAAATGCGATCGTGGGCGACGTGGGTGGTTGTTCGATTGGGTCCGATCGTGGCTGAGGTGGAGTCAGTCGGGTTTTGTCGGTGGATAAACGGTTACAGTCAACAAGAAAATACATATGGATAATTTTATCTAGTCAAAAGACAGTGCTTCTACTGCAGCCAGCTTGGGCATAAGATGATAGACAGTCCACAAAGAAGTAATGAATTGCGGGACTCTACCTAGAGCATATAATCAAAATTTCAAAAGCAGAGGTGAGGAAGGATTACAACAATAAATGCCCAATGAAAGTTAAAGGGGACTACTACTTCATTTGTTCCTATTCAGTTAACGATAGAATTTACAGTCTAACTCATCAATAAGCAAATGATACATATGATACAATGACAAGTACAAACTCTTATTCTTACTAAATCCTATAGAATTATCTTTGATCATGGTGCTAGACATTTTGTTTATGACAAAAAAGTTCTTTGCTTCGGTAAGTTTGCATCCCATTGCATTCCAAACAAGTTTAACTATTATATTGACTAATGGAGATTTTATGATAACAATTGTTCATGCCTGTGTAGAATTAAGATATCTACTATGAGGTTCGAATATGAGCTGATATTATTATTTTTTTCCGAGTTTAGTGAGATTTTATGAATGAACTACATTAATATAAATGATGAAAATTCATATGGCTCCCAAGTTGAGAAGAGAGATTTGGATTTCCTTGCTTAGTCATAAAAGAGTGTTAGGAAAAGTGTTACGTTCAAGAGTTCTTAAAATAAAAAGAGAAAAACGGATATTTATGAGAAATGATAATTGTATTGACTATTCGTAATAAAATAAATGGGTAATAGGTCTTTTGAGAGACAGAGTTAGCACATTCAGATGCATCAGAATTGTGTCATATATCATTCAAGAGAAGAATAAATAATGTTCAAGTGAAAAGATCAAACTCAACGTAGTTCATAATATTTTTAATTTATGTTTGATTATTGTTGGTTTAATAGTCTTTATTGCGTTACCTGCATGGCAACGTGACATGTATACCGTGATGTTCGAGAAGATGATAAAATTAAAGGAGAAATGCCATCAAATAATTAAATTTGGAGACAGATCAATTTATTAGTCATTATGAAATCGTTGCCGAGATCCTTATAAGCACATTAGAGAAATTATACCTCACTTGTACCTTACAAAAAAGAGTTCCAGAAAACCATCAAATCATCAAGAAATTGAATCTTGTGGAAAGAAGCCTACAAATAAAATATTTGAGAGTTTAGTTGTAATTATTAAAGCAATGCCTTCATATAAATTCCTCAAAGGAATGTCCCTTAAGGGAACTTCTGGATATAAATTATCGCGAGAAGTCCAGAAGTAACGGAGCCATTCATCATGACTGCTTTATATCATGACATTAAATGAACATAATTGTTAACTAAAGAAGATGATATACACATAGGAATTGAATGATAAGTGCAACTATAGAAAGTGACAATAAAATGTCTCGTTGAGTCAAGAATGTCTTACTAAGAGAATTGAAAGGTTATTGAGATGATCAAAGAGATCATGAATCCTATTCTCTACTCAAGAACATGAAAGTTGGTTTTTTTTTTTTTTGCGCAGGGGATCAGTAGGGAGAACATGCCCAATTTTTTAAATAGAAAAAATGTTGTTAAACACATTAGCGAACTAATCCATACCATATTGAGGTGCTTGAGAATATTGTTCAAAGCATTACATGGACTATATAAAAGGAGAAACAATAATGTCAACAAAGTTATTGAATGTACATAATCAAGCTTGTTGAGTGTACATATGAGATCGTCAAGAGCTTGGGAGCGAAAGCTGAGATTATTATATGCATTGTTGAATGACTTTTATGTGTTGTTGAGAGAAATTTAATGGCATAAAGTTGCAGCCAAATTCACAAAATAGCTAGGGCATGCTAGTTGTTCTTGCAGACAATTATCATTCAAAGATTTAGAGAACACCAATATTATTATATATATATTATTGAATGAGTTTGATTTGTTTTTGAGATATTTTTGTAGGCATAAAGTTACTGCCAACTTCACAAAATATTAAGGCATGCTAGGTGTTGTAGCATCATACAAAGATTTACCAAGAAACCAATGTGATCGAACATTTTATAGAAGCCATTAAAATAATTTTGATGAACGCTACTCAAGAAGAGAAAATGACTACCAACTAAATGGCAAGAAAAAAACACAATAAAGGATTGTTGTGAGTGAAATAAAGCACAATCAAAAAGTGGCAGTTCCATAAGCCACATCTATCTTTTAACTCGAGAATGCTTTAATGTCAAGATGACAGAAAGTCGAACCTCTATGAGTTGATGTTGTAGATCGAGAAGGCCAGATGTCAATTTAGATCAACTGGTCAGAGTGCCAAGATGGCAATTTGGCTTGGAGGGCAATGACTCGGGATAATGTCTAAACACAAGCAATGGTTGATGTTTCTGACTGAAGAAATACATTGATAGGTAGTAAGTTGAATGATAATGTGGCAACTCAGTATGTCACAAGTTGGATGTCATGATGCTAAAAAGGAGATCAGGTTTTGGGATATTGTCTAAAAGGATTAAGGCATTAGCAAGATGCTTGGGAACATCTCAACATTAGAATGCTACTGTAGCAAGTTGGGCATGGAGATGAGCATATCAATCTGGACATAAACTCTGTGGGTTGTATTTCAACAAATAATGGAAGTCAGTCTGATCGATGATGTTTGAGAGCTACTGGGATCTTTCATTGAATGGTCAAGGCTATTGACCATGGTTCATCAAATACCAAATAAAATATCTAATGTCTTTTAATAAGGAAGCATATATATGGCTTGGTCGGGTGGTTACTTCCCCTCTCTCTATTATTCCCCTTATGCATATGATTTTCTATTTTTATAATAAGTTTCTCTTGGAAATGCTTTTAGGAAAATGAAATGGTATGTTAATGGTGATTCTTTGTTTTTCCCCAATCAAATAATGCCATAGGTAATGTTTTTGAACCAACACATCTTAATGGATGATCATTAAGAAAATGGTACATTTAATTAAATATGCATATGAAGCTATATTTGATGTATATTTAATAAGGATTAAATAGTATTGATGTATATTTAATGATGATTAAATAAATATGAGCTATATATATTTGAACCAATTCATTCATTGATTCATAATTATATACTTGTCACCCGACCAAGTTCGAACATTATATTAGGCAATTTAGACTCAAATTGAATCGTATGCCACTCATTTATTGGTGCAGAGATATTCATGAATGCATAGAGTGCAATTTTAGTAATAATAGATCTAGTGCATAAGATTGTGAATTTGGGCGATCAAGCCATTAAAAAGAGTACAAATTTTAGATATCTCGAGTCTATTGTTCAAAGTGATGGTGAAATAGATGTGGAAATTATTAGTAGAATTCAAGTTGGATGGTTAAAGTGGAGGAATGCATCGGGACTGTTGTGAGATAGAAAATACCCCTCAAACATAATAGAAATTTCTATGAGATGATGGTAAGACATGCAATGCTTAATGGTGCAAAATATTGTCCATTAAAAGAGGAGCATAAAATTAAATTAAGCGTTGCAAAGATGAGGATGCTTAGGTGGATCAGTGGCTTTACTCTTAGAGACAGAATGCAAAACAAGTATAACATGAAAATATTGGAGTAGCTCCAGTGATAGGTAAGATTAGAGAGAGTCACCTTAGATGGTTTGTTCACATAAAACACCAGCCTTCCGATGACTTGGTTAGGAGAGTAGATGTATTAGATTTGACCTTTGTTAAGAAATATAAAGGTAAGCCTAAAAATACTTGGTTAGAAAGTATCAAAAATGATTTTTTTTTATTAAATTCAAATGAAAATTTGACTCTTAACATGACACAATGAAGAAAAATGATTCATGTGGCGACCCCACGTAGTGAGATAAATGCTTGATGTTGTTATTATTGTTGTTGTTGGAGATATTCGTGAATACAACAGTGACATCGTCATCCCAAGACACACTCTCCTGAGGAACATGATTTCATGAATATAACCAATTAAAACTTGAATATATCAAACAAAGGAAAACAACCTAGGATAGAATATATTCAAAATTGAAAAAAGATTTCAAACAAAGTTAACCTGAAATAATTATAAAAATATTCAAAACTTGAAATAACCCAAATTTCACGGGAATTAATATCCAAAACCTCAAGAGCATTTACCATTCTTTTTTATTCATGTGTGCATCCAGTCAAATGACCATTCTTATCCATATAAACCCAAATGTTGGTCTAAAAACGAATGAAGAGTAAAGGATTAAAAAACATCACCTCAAAAAGTTGTAATGAAGGAGGAGATGATTTTTTTAATCATTTTTCAAAAGATTAGAAAGAATTAACTCAGGAACTAAAGAAGTAAAATAAAGTTAGTCCCTCACACTACTTTGAACTCTTCTTATTACTTGTTTTCTCCATTTTCTTAATCTCCTTTACCTGTATGATCCATCCCACCCTTTTCCCCGCCTTTTTCTTTTCGCGCTTCTATTTTTCTCATCTCCTGCCTTCATCATTGCATTGATCCATTATTTATCTTCTCAATAAGCTCAGAGTTCAGGTGAACTTGCAGGAACTTAGGTGATATAATGAAGGTAAAATCAGCTCACAGTCTGAAGAACGCTTGGGCACTATTGAGGGCAAATTTATTAGATTTTTTCAACTCAACTCAAACCTTCATTGGAGTTTGTTCCCTGAATCACTTTTTGTCCTTGCTGAGACAAGCCTATATAACTTAGATAATGAACTAATCCTTAAACGATCATCACTACAAACCACACGTCTAGTATCAAAAGACAATATTTACTATAATGGACATTAATGATTTCATAAATAACATAAAAATCATCCAAATTGCCCAAAAAAAGTTCTATTATCTTCTTGGTTGTAGATATCTCCACGCAATAACAGGCGCTTAACTAGTAAAAATAGCTTTTACGTCCATCGCACCATAGTGCAACATTATATTTCACGGAGGCATGAAAAAAAAAGGTATAGACTGCAACTAAAACTAGCGTCGAAGCTTTGTAATTACTCATCCATTTCAGGTTTGCCTTGAAAAATGGAATTTTCAGTGGTCAGTGGAAACTGGACGATAATTCCATCTATTCCTTCTTCCAAATAGGTACAATTACGTGAAGGAATACTCTCAAAATATATAATTTCCTCAGCTTTCTTGAATTTGCCTAAATGTCCCAAGAATTCTCTGTTGCAACTGAAACAGGCGTTGTAGCTTTGCTGTTATTCTTCCATCTATGGTTTGCCTATAAAAACAAAATTATTGATGCTTAGCGGAAATTAGATGATACTTACATCTATTCCTTCTGCAAAATAAGTACATTTATCTAAAGAAATATTCTTAAACTATATAATTTGCTCAGCTTTCCCATATTTTCCAAATTGTCCCAACAATTCTGTTATGCTAATTCACCATTATCAAAATAAATGAAATCAGCCTAGTTCGTAACAATTCCCAGCCTGCTACAAAGCATCGTTCATTTTAAACATGATTACTGATGTGAAACAACCACGCAAAGATGATATACTTGATGAATTTGCACACTTAATATTTAGAGCACAATAATTATAAACTTTATGTTGATGTTGAACGACAAAAGAAAACACAAAGAGCGGTAAGGCAAGCTTAGGCCGAATCACGCGCGTAAAAGTTAAGATCATAAAACAATCAAGTTAATCTAATATTGCGTACATGAATGATTTTCAACGTAAATCCCTAAACTAACAATGAGATTAGGCATTATGCATGAGTCCCTCACTCAACTCTCTAGTTCTCTAAGCTTTAGCGGTAAAGAGCTTGACATGAACTTTGTGAGTCAAAATATAACCACAATTGAAAATAAACTAGGAAAATAGGAAACTTGGGGAAGAGTTCACCATAGTCAAGTTCGTAGGTCTTGTTTGAGGTGCGCAGAGGAAGTTCCGAATTGTGGCGGTTGATCTTGGCGAAGTTCTGTGGGTGGGAAGCCGATGGAGTCTTCCGGGCAACAAATGGGAGTATGCCGGATGGCAAAACAGCACTAGAAGGCTGTTGGATTCTCTGGACAGCTGGAGAACAAAATTGGGACAGCAATTTCCAAGTTTGTGGGAGGGCGGGCTGACATGCCAAAAGTCCAGAATTCTCTGGACAGAAAGGAGGCTGGTCTTGGGTAGATTCTGGACAGCAACGTTGCTGTTCTGAAGTTTTGGACAGCAATTAGAAGCTGTCCAGAAATCTGGACAGCCAGTTGGCTAGGAAAAATTCCAAGATTTCCTCCTACTGGATTTACGTGAGCTGGAAGGGTTTGGTGGGGAAATCCGTGGACAACAGTTGAGGGAAACAAGAGTTAATTCCCTTTGAATTAGGCCTAGGTTTGGAAAGAAAATTAATTGGAGAGGAGGAATTTAGAAAACTGAAATTAATTTTAGCTTCAAGTGGTTTTGGAGGAAGATTAATTTGAAATTTCAAATTAATTCAATAATAGCTATGGGTATTAATGGAGGAGGTAATCAGGGGCTGATTTAGTGGAGCCATTAATGTAATTTGGAGAGAGAGATGGCCCATTAAGGGGGGGTCGGCCACATAAGGAGGAGAGAGGGGCTTGAGTTTTGAATAAGTGGGGGACCACCAATTTAATTTCAGATTTTTATAAAAATCTGAAATAAATTTTCAGTTTTCTTAACGAGAGAAAACTTCCATTTAGGAGGGCAATCAATTTAAACAATTTGAATTTCAAATTCGAAGTTGAAAATCAATTAAATTGATGGCGTAAATTAAGGAGCTAAATTAGGAAATAATTAATGGCTCATGACAATTTGAAATTTCAAAATTTGAAACTCCATGGAAGGGGCGGCCGGCGACTAGAGGAAGGGCAAGGGGTGGGTCATGGCGTGGGGTGGCCGGCCGGCGGGATGTGGCCACCAATTGGCCGGCGGCTTGGGCAGCTCAGGGCTAGGCGGCGGCAATTGCAAGGGGAGGAAGAGAGGGAAAATTCAAGGGATTCGAGCGACTACGAATTCACTAACCACATTTGTCTTCAATCCGGATTTCCAAACAATTAACTTGGCCGAACGCTAGAACTCACAAAGAGATCTAGTTCTTCCGACGAACTCACTAAGAGATCTTGGAAGAATGAACTCACAAAGAGATCAAAAGTAGAAATTTTCATTTATCAATCATCATCCCTTTCCAAGAGGAAGGGGAAGGCTTAAATAGCCAAATACATGAAGGAAAATAAAAAACACAATTGTCCCTAGGGCAAACATAAGACAAAGCCCTCAAGTGAGGGTAGAAAGGAAAAAGTACAAATAACAAATCAAATACATCAAAATAAATAGACACGGTCGTAGCCGTTGATCCTCGATGTCCTCATCAATTACAGGTATGTACAATGGGGTCGGCTACATGATTACAGGTATGTAACTATAAATAATTGTGTCAATTTTAATTACATCAATAACAATAACAATTCTAAATTGCGTTATGTTGCAAATGTAACAAAAAAAGGGAGCAAATGCTACAAAGCCTTTCCAAAAGTTTTCAAAATGTTGTTTGGAGAATTGTAGATGGCGGCATACTTTCAAAATAGTGAATCTCCAGCACTCAGTGTGAACATATATTCTTTTAAGTTTTCTAATTTTAAAAGCAATAAAATATAGAATTCAAGCAGTACAAGTATAGGAGTCTAACCTAATAACACAATAACAGATATAATTTAAGGCAAGAACAATAATCAATTAAAATTCTTTCAAATTATGAAGAAAAACATCCAACTCTTGAATAAGCCTCAGACAGGGCTCAAAATATAAAGCAAACATTGCATTAGATTGCTTAAAAGAAGAACAAGGATTCTTATGTAGCCAATTAGGCAAATAAAAAATCTGCTTACACAGTTAATGCGACTAAGGTTTAACTAAGAATCTCAGACCTTAGATCAGGCTTTCTTTCTTAAAAAAAAAAAAACAGTGGCAAATTGGCAAAATAATAAGCATGCATGCGCAGAAATAAGCTCAAAGATTTCAATGCAATTAGTGGAAATCACTTAATAGTTCTTCTAGATAATCAACATAATCAACATATAATAACTTAAAACTGATTCCAGCACCAAACCTGCAGGTTATTGAAATCAATATCTGTATCAAAAGCTTGCCCACAAGTTTCTGCAATCGAAAACTTCAATTCCTACATACAAACAAAGAAACAGGCAATTAGCAGATCTGCTAAAAATGGTTACATATTTTGGGCTCCGAAATTTGTGCCCTGGCCTCTCCACGCCTCTTTTGTTAATGGGGAGAGTTTTAATGAGTTTAGATTCCGGGGTAGATTTTTAGAAGGCAGATTAGGTTTTAGATAAGACACTAGGCTGAGATTTCGCCTTCATTTTGCGACGACTTTATGATTTGAGTTATGGTTTCTCATATGCACAAGCCCCTATGGTTAATTACCCCCTCTTGACAATGAGAGAGAACTTTCGATTAAGGCTAGTCATTTAATAGGTTGTAATAATTACCTAACATATAATATAAACAATTTTAAGATTTGAATTTAGTTTTAAATTTTGGAGTTTATGATTTGAAATTTATCAGTTATACTTAAAGGGGGTAATGAGGGAATGATGACGGGTCTTATCAAGATCATATGGTTCTGCCATCCTGGACTGTCATGGACCATGATCTACTTTAGTCAGAGGAGGTAGTCGACCCAACTTGACAGAAGGAACCTTGTCAGCAACCATGGGTTGCATCGTCCAAGAGCACCTTGTAGACCCGGGGTGGATGCTTATCTAAAAAGTTGAATTTTATATCTTATTAAGTGCACCCTATAATTCATTACTTAAGGAGGTTTTAACTATTAGGGAACGTATGGGCTTTGATCGTGACCGTAATATAGTTGTGTCATTTCGTGGTAAAATCACCCGATCAGAGGGCACGTGCCACGTCTATGCTAGTGAGAAATCAATTAAGAATGAATTGTAGTAATACATTTCACAAGACATCTACTATTTGTGAGCTGAAGTTATTCTTCAATTTAACATTCTTGCCAAACTATTGGGAAGTGTGAATGGATTTTGATTTTAAGTTTTGATGACAAATTTCATTTTAAGGATTTAAACTTTTAGTAGGATTTGAGTTTAGCTCTTGAATTAATTTTAAAATTTTGAGAGCATTTAAAAAAAATAGCTCTTTCCAATTAAAATTTCCTATCAACACGGTTATCATCAAAGTGCTAGAGCATTTTTAGCAAATCCGCGAAGCATTCTCAAATCTCATATTTAGGAGCTTGACATAAAGATCAGAGCACATGGTAATAGTTCTATTAGACGCATATGAGAAGCCATCAATGATGGACAAGGTAAAACTCTTTAAAAACCAAAAAAATTCAATACTTAGGATTTCTTGTTATGGACTTGATTAAACCAATCGATTAAGAAAGTTAAATAAATAGAGCGTAGGATGACCAAAACATTGACGGTTGTTTGTGTAGAATAAATAGTTGAATCCATTCGAGCGATGAGTAATGCTGTTTAGACTGGTTGTATCTTCTCGGACATGTGACAAAGCATGATTTAAAAAATCATTTGAGGCGCAAGCCTCGAGGTGTGCCTCAAACTAAGGCATGCAATGAGCGCTTGTGGCTTAAGCCTAACTAGTGCCCGTGAGGCTTACATCTTTTTTAAATGAGGCGTACGCCTAGAAGCTTAACACCTTGAGGTGTTTTGAGGCAACCCCTCATTCTGGTTAACTTTTATAATTTTTATTATATATATATTCTATTATACAAAAAGAAGGAACCAATTAGTTATAGAATGAATTAACATGGTTAAAATGTTGAATAGTCATGTTATGTTTAATAAAAAACTGAAAGACAAACACCTCAAATTATAATGATGAATAATTAGAGAAGATGAAATAAATCCTTTAGTTGTTGATGATATATTATTCGATATTGAATGGATAATAGCAAAAAATGGTGAAAGATTTAAAGCTGAAGATGGAGGAACGTCTCTAATGATAAGAAGAACGAAGATATCAATGCTAATATTAAAATGATTATTGAATTGATAATAACCCAAGCTTCATAGTCATTTTAAAGAAAACAACAACGTAGGGTTTGAGTTAAAAAAATTTTAAATTGTGATTTAAATATTGAAGAAATTATTTAGAGAGAAATTCAAATTCTATTATATTCCTTAGAATCATTATATATATATATACATTATAGGATAATATACAGAAAAAGGAAAGACTTTTAATCTAATTAATTATAATCATCATATTCTATGGATCTCCAACTGCAATCCTCGGATTACTGCCCATAGATCTTCAACTGTAGTCTTTAGATTACTACTCACTGATCTCCAACTGCAACCCTCTGATTGCTGCCTACGGATCTCCAACTGCAGTCCTCGAATTGCTGCCCACGGATTGCTGATGTGGTATCCCCTTGGTTGTGTTATTCAACACTCCCCCTCAAGTTGGGTTGTATAGGTTGTACAATCCTAACTTGCAAACAAACTTATCAAGTAGAGAGCTCGATAATGCCTTTGTTAGAACATCAACAAGTTGTTAATAAGTTGAGGTATATACTACTTCAATTTTCGAGTTCTCTATTTTCTCATATATAAAATATCTATCAATAGTAATTATTTTGTTCCGTCGTGATGTACTGGATCCTTGGCCATACTGATTGCGGCTTGATTATCACATTTCAACTTTATCGTGCCTTTAATCTTTATTCCCAGTTCAATCAATACTTATCTGATTGAAATATCTTCACAAATAGTAACTACTAATGCTCTTAGTTCAGATTCTACACTACCTCCATTTGCTCCATAGGATTACTCATATATTGTCTTACCATACTCACAGCAAACCCAATATCTGGACAGGTGTGGGAGAGGTATATAAGCTTTCCTACAAAACATTGATATATTCCTTTATCTAATGGAATTCCCTCCTTTTCCATACCAAGTTTCTTCTTAGGATCCATGTGTATGGCTGGTCTGCATCCCAGCACGCCGATCTCCTTCAATAGGTCTAAGATATACTTGCGTTGGAAAATAAATATACCTTTGCTTGATCAAGCTACCTTCATACCAAGGAAATATCTAAGTGATCCTAGATCTTTAACTTCAAACACCTTAGATAAAGCCTGCTTGATCTTCATTATTCATCTATATCATTTCCATTAAGGATGATGTCATCCACATATACAATAAGTACTGCTACCTTATCTATTTCTGATTGCTTCACAAACAAGGTATGATTTGCCTGACATTGTTTAAAACCATGGCCTTTTACATAATTTGAGAATATTCCAAACCATGCTCTTGGAGACTGCTTCAATCTATACAAGGATTTCGATAGTTTATATACTTTATCCCTTCCATAAGACTTCCTTAAACTTCCAAAATTTCTCTTCCAAAAACTCCAAACTCCAGATGATAGTGCATGGAGAAAGACAATAGATAATAGACCAAAACTAAAGCTTGTATTGTAAATGAATTTTGTAATCTTTAGGAAGGGAAACATTTTCATTTTTATTAGAGTTATATGATTTTATTATTATGATATATATATATATATATATATTTGTTTTAAAATTAATTATGCTCTTTTATCATTTAAAATTTCGGCAACCTCCCGGCATCCCGCACCATATTGGTGTATAGGATAGGCACTTGCTTTTCAATCTTCTTGGACGAATAATAAAATACGACGACACAAGTTTTCTTTAGATATTCTCCCTGCCAAATCAAAGATACAATGACGGGCCTTCGATACTTGTTGTTTAAGCAAATGAGAAAGAGATATATACTTGTTATCTATTTTTTTTTAGTTTGGTGTTGGGCATATAGTGACCTAAACAACAAATCGACAATGATTAGGAAGTCAGAGATTTGGGCTGGGTGAGGAGTGCGGCTTAGATTGCACGAGGGCCGAAGAGGGGAGGTCGCATGTGTGGATGAAGTTGGGACAAGCGACGCAGGTGCGGGTGAGAACTGCGGGATGGGTCGGAGAAAGGAGACAACGTGCGCGGATCGAATCAGGAGTACGGGTGGTCAGGCTTCCTTGCGTGCGTCCGAGGGAGGCAAGAGGGCAAGCGGGGATCGGGCTTCCTGCATACATGAAGGAGGATTCGAGTGAGGGAGAGATCAAGGTCTTCCATCTGGAGTGTCATGCGAACGAACAGAGACAAAGAGAGGCAATCACGTGAATGTCGAATGGGAAGGTTTTGTCTCCTATGTGCGGTTTTGAGGAAACAAAAGGGTGTCCGTTCGTTTGTGCCGTTTGAGGAGAGGATCATGCGTGAGGTGGTCAGTGGTCAACATATAAAATATATTCAAAGAGAAAGGTACCTCATTCTCTGTCGTAGTAGTTGTTAGGTTCTCTCCAACCTTCACAAATGGGTTTTCAACCTGAAAGCTCTCTCCAACCTTATCCATTAAGTGAGGTTGACTGACCTGCGATGATATATAATCTTGGTGCATAGCACTAGCATCATCTTCGATGTTGCTGGATGATTCCTGCTGCATTTCTTCATCAAATTCTACTTGTGAATCCATATGGCTCAAACCAACTGCCACACCGTCCAATGGTGAAATATAAGCCCTTTGATCCCTGTTATCGACCTTTACTAGCGGAGGAGAGTACCCTATGTGGTCTTGATCCATAAGAGAAACATCTTTTCTTGCAAACTCACCTTGAGCCAAATTCCTGAAGAAAGACCACCGCTGGGGTTCATGTTTAGGCATGTTCAAACTTATGCCAGCGTCATCCTTGCGCAATGGTCGTATAACAGCTGAGTCGTCACTAATTCCAGCATTCGAAAAGATATCTGCAAGTAGGTTACTAGGAAAATGATCATTGATATCAATGGCAATATCCCTCTGTTCTGCCCCCTGTAAAACAGCTCCAACAGAAGAGGCTTCTGCCCATCGAAATGCTCCCATATGCTCACTAACATTGGTTGAGAAGGCTGCACTCATGGGCGTCCCTTCCCAAGGAAATTCTGGTAGAATTGCGGTAGGATTGTTCATCAGTGTTGCCGAAGAAGCAACCACCTTTACTCCATCAATGGGCATTTCTTTGTAACCACCTTTTTTGGGACCTGTTTCACCAATATCATTGTGCTTCTCCAAATTTCCTCCTGCAACAGGCTCGCTCCTTTCTTTATTATCATTGCAGTTCAACTCACTCTTCTGCTCATATTGAGCATAAGCCACTGAATTATCTGAAGCTTCCTCTACACCATCTTTGTTTGTTTTCTTGATTGCATCAGCAAGTTCTTTATATTTTTCAAACTGCACTAAACCATCCTCCAAAGTGGTAGTATTAGGTTTTGGAGGTTTTGCTGCAGATAATCTTTCCATTTGAGAAATTGTGTTTCCTTCAAGTGATGAATCAGCAGCTTCAGCAATAGACTCTTCAAACACACCAGAACGTGGTTGCAGATTTAGAAATTGAGCTCCAATTGAATCATCAGATTTGGACAATCTATTCAGGAATTCAGCCTGCTCCCTAGGAATCCTCTCAGAGTGAAAGAATCGTGGAGGGCGAGGGGGATCATTATAGCTGAGATCAGCAATGTCAGTATCATAATCAGAGCATTCTGAAGCAACAGCTCCACCTGATGCATAGCGATCATCTTCATTTAAGTGAGAAGCCAAACCAGAACTTACAGTAGCATCAGCTGTTGATAAAACCACTGCAGCTTCTGGCATATTCCCATTATGTTTAAGAGAAAAGAGAGATGAGACATGCTCAGGTATGGGAGGAACAAGAGAAGCTTCCTGCTTTATGGGTGCAGCATTTTCATTTTCAAGAGATAGAAAATGATCGTTTTCATTTTTTTCTTTGGCTAACACATCAACTGGTAATTTTTTATCAGTCGCTGGTACATTTGGAGCAGCAGTTCTGGGAACATTATTCTGTCCTTCAGAACCTAACTGGATGTGAGTTGATAGGTAATGTGGCGTTGTTGATGTAGAAGTTTCAACGACTGGTGAATACAGAGAATTATAGTTGTAATCTGATGGAATTGCTGCAGGCACAGAGATTCTGCTATTCATGTTGTGAAAGCTGTCAGAAGCTTGGGAAGCAGTGTAGAGATAATGCTCGCCTTCCACATATTGCATTCTGCTGTTGTCATAAGAGTGTACATGGGTTCCATAGTCACTGGACAAACTTTCTGGGAATGCTGAGGATGTAGGAGTTACCAAGTTGCTAGCTAAGTGTCCACTAGGGATACCAACCGTCTCCGATGGAACTCTGCTTGTTTTGGCTCTATCAGCTTCAATATTGAGATTCATTAATTGATCCAAGTCACTTGCTGACGTGCTTGCCATCCCATGATCACTGGATGTTTTGCCAACACCAACGTCCATGCCATTTACAGCAACCACATACTGAATTTCAGAGTCCCCTTCAATGCTGCCAAGGCTGAAATGAAGATCTTCATAATCACTCAGAAATAGGAACATCCTCAGCTTCTGTGACGCTTCACCAACATCTAGAACACTACATTCCTCCATCATATTTTGTAAATCTTCATCACAAGAAACGGATACCAATGCATCAAGATCCTCCCCAGGCAGCTGATATTTTACAGTGTGAGCCTGATTGTATATAGATGTTGTCTTTTGAAGGAGCTCTTGCCAGGATATATCTTTACTGATTCGGATAATACGTGTGTCACCACCTACATACCTAAGTTTACCATCACTGGGTCTGGGTAGAATCTTACCACCATAACTGCAAAGTATTTTCATCTTCTTTGATGTGGTATCAGATGTCCCCGAAGAATAACAACGAGAAACTCCCCCACGACTACTGCCGTCACCAGAGGGGACCCGTGGAATTGACCTAGAAGATGCATAATGCTGATTTCTACTATCGCTTTCATTTAATCCTCTCTTCTCTATCTCTTTGTAATGTGATTTATCACCGGCAGCAGGCATCGACATCTCCGACCCACTTTCGGATCCTGTATGGGAAATTCCAAGAACACCTCTAAGGTCCATGTAATTGGTGTTGTAGCCTTGATCTGCTGATGTATTTGACCCAGAAGGTTTCTTTGAAGTAAATCGTTCTCTCATAAATTCAAGTGCAAATTCCTCACCTGTTTGAATTGAGAAATTTAACACAGGGCTTAGAGCACTCAATCCAGCAATCTCTGGAAGGCCACTGTTGGAGTTGGAAGAAGTTGATGGGCCCTGTACAAACCTTTGACCCGATGGGCCAAGTCCTTCATTTCTAGAATCCATTCTAAAAATGAAATGCTATGCAGAATTCTATAACTGCTTAGCCAACCTTATTTTAATCTCAGCATTTTGCAATCACCCTGAAATTCCAAAAAAGATGTATCCTATCACAAGGTTGTCCACGTTTAAGTGCCAGAAAAATGGTAGCTAAGCCTCTTTGTGTTTCAAAATCAGATGCTGGCTCTCAGAGGAATATCCAGTTCACAGAGTCAATCGGGAAGCACTGGTAAATTCAAACAATAGACCATGCATTTGAGAAAATGTATTGTTTCAAATATGCATTAGAAGCAAAAAACAGCAAGATGAATAATGAAAACTAACAAGAACAAGCATTACAAAAGCACGCTTATTTAGCAAAACATTCGTTGACACCTTTTTTATGGGACTAAATCCATAAATTATTTCGCCAAACAAGTATCATAACTAGATCCAAATGAAAGGAATAGTATTCTTCTCCAGAAAGCAAACTAGAAAGACCAAGAATGCATCAATTTTGAAAATTAATAGGAAATGTATGAGAAAAACATGATTGCTTCATAAATCATACAAATTGAATCAATAAACTGATGGAAAGAAACATAATCTAATAACATAAAATCATAAAGGCATTGTATACAATATATAATTCATAATGGAAATTATAAAAGATGCAAAAAAAAAAAGGAAAGAGGAAGGCAAGTATTGGAAGAAGAATAATGGAAAAGAAAGGTTTTCTGCCCTTGTAGTTGGAGGTGGAAGAAGGCCAGAGCTGATCTTGATGCAGGACTACATGCAAAGATCGGAAATTTAAGAACAATTTCAGATTTTCGTTAATAGTGATTAGAACAACAATGTAAAACTCATAAATGGTCAATCCCGTTTAGGCCAAGCGACACGAGAGACTAAACCAAATCAAAACACTTAAGAAAATTAAAACATTGCATAAGTAGTAGTTTCCAACATAACCAAACTATAACAATTAGATCTAAGAGCCAAGAAGTAACAAACCTACGATTACTAAAGGATGGCGATTGGTAGACACAATCTCTTGTGTGAACAAACTCTCATAAAAGTAAGTAGAATTTGAAAGAAAATGAATCAAGGAAGAAGATCACCTTTCCGGAGAGACGTTGTGAATTACCACGAACCTTTCGTTGGTCCCTTTCAACAAGTACTACGGGAAGAAGAAATCTCTATGGATCCGCCAAGGATTGAAATCACGCCGACGACGGGAAGGGGAGAAGATCCACAACGCCTTGGCCGTCGGATGCAAAGTCGAAATCACCCTTCGAGTCGACCATGAATCAATATCATGTAAAAGGAGAACAAACTAGAGAAGGAGAGGGAGAGAGATGGCAGTGGAAGGGAGGAAAAGGCTAGGGTTAAGAAAAGACTAGATGGGATGAAGAAATAATATTAGATC
>NW_021319309.1:5643570-5643802 GCF_001605985.2 Dendrobium catenatum | reverse complement strand
GATGGGGACATCAGATTTCGACACGTGTACCATCGCCGGCGGCGCAGATCGACGGCTATGATCCAGAGTCTCTATTTCTGATTTATTTACAGCTTATGTCATGTGTACTTTCTTTAGTTTTCCTAGTTTGCCCCTGAGGGCATTGTTTCGCTTATGTAGCCCAGAGGGCGTTTCTGTCTGTTCAGTTTTATTATTTTGGACCTCCTTATATGAGGCATCATGTATTGTAAAA
>NW_021319309.1:5622080-5643237 GCF_001605985.2 Dendrobium catenatum | reverse complement strand
CCCCCCCCCCTCCTCTTTGGCCCTCTTGCAAATTTGAATTTCCCTCCCTTAATGACCTTCCTAATTGAGCCACTTAAATTGAGGAATTAATGAAGGGGTGTTACAACCTTTTGAATTTCAAATTCCCTCCCAATTTTCTTTAAATTAGGGAGTTATATGATATAATTAAAATCTGAAATCTAAATTTCAGATTTTGATTAATTAATTGTGGTCCCCACCTACTTAAATTTCCAACCTCTCCCCTCTCTACATGGTCGGCCATCCCTCATATCTCTCCCCCTTTTAATTTTCTTTAATACACCATTAACCATTCCTTCCTAATCTTAATTTCAAATTCAAAATTCTGAAATTGAAATTACGAGTCCGCCAATTTCGGAAATCTGAATTAATTCTCAGATTTTAGCCTTTCTCCCCCCATAGCTCCACCCGCCCTTAGCCCCTCTCCAACCCGTCACCGGCCTCCCTCTTCTTGCTCACAGTTTGCCCTCTCGCCTCCCCTCTTTGGCTTCATCACTCACTACCACCATGCATGGCGGACCCCGAATTTGAATGGGTACTTGTGTTCGACGCTCACGACAATCACGACACCCAACAATCGCCGTTCTTCGATGCAGGATTTGATTCCAACGGCGACACCGTTGGAACGTACTTGGATCGGATCCTACCGAACCTCATACACGTCATCGACAAACAACGTCCAGACTCCGAGTGGATCATTGACGGCCGCCCACCCGCTCCTCCAAGTCCGGCTTCTTCCCCGGCGACGAGTCCTCTCGGGATCACCTGTCTACTAGTGGCATCGCTAAGTCTACTTACAATCCTCCTCCGCTAGCCACCACTTTCAAAACGAGTGAAGGACTTCAAGGTGAATGATCTAGATTTTAAATTTGAGGCTTCGTTATCATTAGCTATTTGCATTACCTAAATATTTGGCTGTTATTTTGCAAGTTACTGTAATCTCTACATGTGATCTATTGTTATTGCTAAATCTTTCAACGTCAAATTCTTAACTCAATCTTGAGCAAGCAAAGAGTTATTTATTAGCAAGATAAATTTCATCGCTTTTATTAATTTCTCAAAGGCAATTCTTGTTCATCGCATGTTGTTTCACATCATTTTTGGTATCAGAGCATGGCTAGCATGCTTTGCTTGTGCTAGAAGTTCCTAGGAAGTTAGTTACCATTCGTGTAGCTCATTTGCATGCGTACCATTTCTTATTTAATAAAATTTTCTGCTTTACTTTGCTGTCCAGAAAAATTTCTGCATATTTATCATTTTAAGCAAGCTTAGCTCATCACCTAAGTGTTGTCTTAGTGTTTCCAACTCACCTAAGTGTTTAGGTCACTTGTTACACTTGAAAACATTGCTGTCCAGCACTTTTCCCGCACTATTTAGGGACATTTAAGTGACCCTAAACCTTTAACAAGTTGCTGTCCAACCTTCTAAACCTGTCCCTAACACTTAGCCAACTTGAGTCATTGTGTTAGGTTGTTGTCCATAGCATTCCAGCAGCATATTGAAGCCTTAGGAGCTTCCTACCTTAGCGTCTAGGTGCTGTCCAACACCCGACACTTCCCCTAGCAACCCTTAACCTTTACCCATGGATCCGGAACACATCCAGGCGACCCTAGACCTCATAGTGGGCCAATTGGGAACTGTTACGCAACAAATCCGTAACACTCAGACGGACTTAGCTGATTTTAGGAGACAAACCAGTGATTGTTTAGATAACATAGAGCGTATTGGGAATCCCGCTATCTATACACCTTCACGACCTCACTCACCCTATGACGAGGATAACAGAGCGGATCATGGCCATCCTCGAGACCATTACCGCCATAACCCGAGGCCCCATCAAGACCCCGTAGGAGACGAGAACCCTTGGAGAGACAACGATGCCCAATTGTTGAAAAATATTAGGATTAATGCCCCAACGTATGATGGAACCCTTGACCCCCAAGTTTTCTTGGATTGGCTTAAGTCCATGGATAGTTATTTAAAGTGGTATAACATCTCGGAATCCAGAAAGGTTAGATTTACAGAGATGAAACTCACCGGTCGAGCCAATTATATTGAAAGAATTTGGAGAATATGCGCGAGGCTCGAGGCGAACATCCTATTACAGACTGGAGAACCATGAAGCAAGAACTTAGGAGAAAATACCTCCCGCCATCCTACTACCCTAAGCTCCTAGATAAGTGGAATAGACTAACCCAAGGGAGCAAGCCCGTTAAGGATTACATCTCCGCCTTCGACGATTTCCTGATTCGTTGCAATGGCGAGGAGTCCGCCACCCCAACACAAATCTTGTCCATGTTTAGAGCTGGCCTAATGGAAGATCTTAGAAATGAACTTTTTGCTAGAGGAGTTGACACTTTAGAATCAGCATGCAGCCTAGTACTTGACCTAGAGGAGTCCAAGATCCACTCCCACACTAGACAGTTTGACTCCCAACCAAACCCATATCAAACTTCCACCAGCCAGCCCCAAAACCGACCCAAGAACTCGATAGGTAGTCGACCCACTGCTAGTTCAGCCCCACCTCGTCCGGACTCTAAAAGTAAAGCCCCCGAACGCGATGCGCCCAAAGCCAATTCTGGAACCAAATGTTATAGGTGTCATTGGTATGGTTACATTGCTTCACAATATTCCAGTCCCTATAAAGTCACCATAATAGAAGAGGTTGATGACGACGAGGAAGAGCCTGAGACTGACCTAGTTCATCATGTTGATGAAGAAGAAGATTCTTTCACTCAGGATGAACTTGTCACCCTTCAAGTCGTTAGATGCGCCTTGTCCCAGCCGAAATCGAGTGATGACTAGAGAAGGACTTCCATTTTCCACACCTTTACTAGGATCGGAGATAAGAACTGTAAGGTCATTATCGATAGTGGAAGTTGCATTAACATCGTCTCCTCAACAATGATTTCTAAACTAAGCATTAAGGCCACACCTCACCCAAACCCTTACAAGGTTGCTTGGATTAACTCAACCTCTATGGAAATCAAAGATAGAAGCCTTATCCCGCTTGAGTTTAATGGATATCGAGAGAAGATTTGGTGTGACGTATTGACGATGGATGTAGGCCATATTATTCTTGGCCGCCCTTGGCTGTTTGACAACGACGTCCATATTTACGGGAGGACGAACACCTGCATGTTTGAGCACAACGAAAAATTAAATTGATTCCCTCTCAGCCTAAGTCCGACAAGGGTGAAATTAAGACTGCTCCACCCAAAACCGATAAGGGCCTACACCTTGTGACTGCTAAAGAACTGGATATAGAATTTAGCCAAGGATCCCTTATGTACGCCCTAGTAGCTAGAGAAGTTAATGATGATCAAGGGGAGCCTGTCCCTGAAGAGATTAAGCCTCTTTTACGAGCTTTTACTGATGTCTTCCCGGAAGATTTACCTGACCAACTCCCACCCCTTAGAGATATCCAGCATGTGATTGACTTAGTGCCCGAAGCTTCCCTACCTAACCTCCCTGACTACCGGATGAACCCAACGGAGCACACGGAACTGAAAAGGCAAGTAAAAGAACTCCTACAGCGCGGATTTATCAAAGAAAGCCTTAGCCCGTGTGCAGTTCTTGCCCTGTTAACTCCAAAGAAGGACGACACTTGGAGGATGTGTGTTGATAGTCGCGCTATCAACAAGATTACTGTGAAATATCGTTTTCCGATCCCACGATTAGACGACATGTTAGACATGATGACTAGAGCAACGCTGTTCTCAAAAATTGACCTTAAAAGCAGGTATCATCAAATCCAAATCCGCCCCGGGGATGAATGGAAGACGACATTTAAGACAAAAGACAGGTTGTACGAATGGATGGTTATTCCATTTGGTCTTAGTAACGCTCCTAGCACCTTCATGCGAATTATGACCCAAGTCCTTCGACCTTTCCTAGGGAAATTCGTCTTCGTATACTTTGATGATATATTGATCTATAGTAACTCGGTTGATCAACATTTGAAGCATCTGAAGCAAATCTGTGAGATTCTGTGAAAAGAACAGTTGTATGCCAACCCCCAGAAATGTGTGTTTCTCACTGATAGTGTTACCTTTCTTGGATTCATAATTTCATCTCGAGGAATTTCAGCCGACCTTGAAAATGTTAGAGCAATTAATGAGTGGCTTGAGCCTAGAATTATTAGAGATGTTCGGAGTTTTCACGGATTGGCCACATTCTATAGGAGGTTTATTATGAACTTTAGCACTATAGTGGCGCCCATAACTGACTGTCTCAAGAAAGGAGAGTTTCATTGGACACTAGGTGCCACTAAGGCTTTCGAGGATATTAAAAAGAAAATGGTTGAAGTCCCTGTTATGCGTCTCCCTGATTTTTCTAAAGTCTTTGAAGTAACGTGTGACGCATCAGGAATTGGTATAGGAGGAGTTTTATCTCAAGAAGGACACCCTGTGGCATATTTTAGCAAAAAGTTAAACGACATTCGTCAGAGGTACTCTACCTATGACAAGGAATTCTATGCGGTCATCCAGTCCCTCAGATACTAGAGGCACTACTTACTACCACAAGAATTTGTGATATTCTCGGATCACGAGGCCTTAAGATACATCAATTCACAGAAGAAACTCAATGCCCGCCATGGTCGTTGGGTTGAATTCTTACAAGAGTACACTTACACGATTAGACATAAGGCTGGATCTGAGAATAAAGCTATGGATGCCCTTAGCAGGAGGCTGATGATTACTCAAGGAATGAGAACTGAGGTTACCGGATTTGAACGCCTTAAGGAGGATTATTTAGACTGCTCTGATTTTAAAGAAACATACTCCCTACTGACTAGCGGAGAAGATCAAGTTATAAATGATTTTCTTGTAGAAGATGGCTATCTTTTCAAGTCGCAAAAACTTTGTATTCCCAACACTTCACTACGGGAATTTCTAGTTTGGGAGTTACATGCCGGAGGCTTAGCTGGCCACTTCCACCCTCAGACCGATGGTCAGACTGAAGTCGTTAACAGAAGCTTAGGAAACCTTTTAAGAACGTTAGTAGTTGAAAACCTTAGAGTCTGGGATTCTAAGTTGCCCATTGCCGAGTTTGCCTATAACAATTATGTCAACATAACCACGGGTCTGAGTCCTGCCGAGGTCGTGTATGGATACCAACCTAGGCAACATATAGATCTAATTCCCATGAGTCATAAGTCTAGATCATATGAGGCATCATCTACATTTGCATCTCATTTACAAGAATTGCACAAAGAAATTAATAAAAGAATTGAATTGAGCAATGCTAACTATAAACTCAATGCGGACCTCAAGAGAAGGTTCAAAGAATTTGAAGTTGGAGATTATGTGATGGTTCAGATTCATCCGGAGCGATTCCAGCAAGGGACCGTTAAGAAATTACACGCGAGAAGCGCGGGACCTTTCAGAATAATTTCTAAAATAAATAGTAATGCTTATGTGCTTGACCTTCCCGAAGGTTTTAACTTTAGCCCCACTTTTAACATTGAAGATCTTGTAACCTATGAGGGTCCAGAGTTTAACCCACCCAATCCCTTACTTGATGAGCCTTGTGAGTCCCCACCTGGTGAGATCCCCAGCATACCCCCACTCAAAAAAATTCCCACTTTACCTACTGCGGAGAGGATTGAGGCAGTAATTAGCGATGAAATCATTTCTACTAAAGACGGTGGTCGCCGAAGGTACTTGGTTCAAAGGGCAGGAAAGCCGGAGACGGAGAACGTGTGGATCGACCGAGATGAGCTACAGAGATTGGACCCAGACTTGCTGGAGTAGTACGAGGCTTCTAGAGACACTCACTCGACGGGGTCGAGTTTTCTCCCACCTGGGGAGAATGATGGGGACAGATCTCTTCGTGAGTTCTAGATTTAGTCCAAAGATTATTGTGTGGAGATCGAGTATTGAAGAGAAACGAGGTGAGTGGAATCAAAGTCACGAAAATCCTCAGATTTTCACCTCTTCCCTTCCCTTCACCCTATTGCCGCCGGCCCCCTTGGAGCCATCCAGGCCGCCGGCCTGCACAGCTCTACCAGCCGGCCTGTAGAGCCCCTCCCGCCGCCCAGCCAGCCGCCGACCGCCGCAGATCCCCTTGCCGCCGGCCACCGTGAGCCCATACAACCGCCCCCCCCCTCCTTTGGCCCTCTTGCAAATTTGAATTTCCCTCCCTTAATGACCTTCCTAATTGAGCCACTTTAATTGGGGAATTAATTAAGGGGAGTTACAACCTTTTGAATTTCAAATTCCCTCCCAATTTTATTTAAATTAGGGAGTTACATGATATAATTAAAATCTGAAATCTAAATTTCAGATTTTGATTAATTAATTGTGGTCCCCACCTACTTAAATTTCCAACCTCTCCCCTCTCTACATGGCCGGCCATCCCTCATATCTCTCCCCCTTTTAATTTTCTTTAATACACCATCAACCCTTCCTTCCTAATCTTAATTTCAAACTCAAAATTCTGAAATTGAAATTAAGAGTCCGCCAATTTCGGAAATCTGAATTAATTCTCAAATTTTATCCTTTCTCCCCCCATAGCTCCACCCGCCCTTAGCCCCTCTCCAACTCGTGACCGGCCTCCCTCTTCTTGCTCACAGTTTGCCCTCTCGCCTCCCCTCTTTGGCTTCATCACTCACTACCACCATGCATGGCGGACCCCAAATTTGAATGGGGACTTGTGTTCGACGCTCACGGCAATCTCGACATCCAACAATCGCCGTTCTTCGACGCATGATTTGATTCCAACGACGACACTGTTGGAACGTACTTGGATCAGATCCTACTGACCCTCATACACGTCATCGACAAACAACATCCCGACTCCGAGTGGATCATTGACGGCCGCCCACCCGCTCTTCCAAGTCTGGCTTCTTCCCCGGCGACGAGTCCTCTCGGGATCACCTGTCTACTAGTGGCATCGCTATGTCTACTTACAATCCTCCTCCGCTAGCCACCACTTTTAAAACGAGTGAAGGACTTCAAGGTGAATGATCTAGATTTTAAAATTGAGGCTTCGTTATCATTAGCTATTTGCATTACCTAAATATTTGACTGTTATTTTGCAAGTTACCGTAATCTCTACATGTGATCTATTGTCATTGCTAAATCTCTCAACGTCAAATTCTTAACTCAATCTTGAGCAAGCAAAGAGTTATTTATTAGCAAGATAAATTTCATCGCTTTTATTAATTTCTCAAAGGCAATTCTTGTTCATCGCATGTTGTTTCACATCATAACTTCACTATGATTGAAGAGCTACGGCTGCACATGCTGCCTTTCAAAGAAGCTATTAAAACATTAACTGTTCGTATCTCAGCAGTAAACGCCGAAATAAATAAATAAAATCAAATTATTGAAAATCACCTTATTCAAGAAAAACCATTTTTTCCCTGAAAAAAACAGACATCAGATATAAATTCTCTCACTTCCAATTAAAAGTTCGCAGATGTAAAAATATTGCTAAACTAAATTTGAAAAAAAAATATATATATATATATATTTTTCATATACGAGTTCACAATTAATTCAACGACTTTTTCAATATTGACTTTTTATGTGAAAAGACAATCATCTTATTAGGTCACTGTAGTTCACCATCAGCACTGCAGATTAGAGATATTATTAAAATCAAAATATACATCCTTGATTTAGAGGTGCTTTTAAAATAAAGATGCATCCCCTTAAAATTTTCTAATAATTGATTTGGTCATTAACAAAGTATTTGTAATTTTCAAGTGAAAATAATGATATTGTCAAAATTACCATTTTGCCCTTAATGGTTCCATGATCATGACATGTCTCAGATGTGTTTTTCACTATTTGGGGTTTAAACTAATTTTTTGGAAAATTATTTATCTTATTTTAAACAATTAAAATACATAATATATTATTATTTTTTAATTAGAAAAATATATTAAATGATCTTCGAAATTTTAGGGGTACTTAAATAATAAGTATAGCATCTCATGTCATTTGGTGCATTCACATAGTTTAATAAAATCATTAATGTCAAATTTGATTTTTTTCAATTAATAAACCTTAATTTTTCTAATTTTAGAAAATAAGGTAATTAAGGGAAAATTAAATCATTTGTATTTTTAAAACAACCAATGCATATATTTTGAACTTCAAATATCATTGCAAGCATGTTGGAGCATAATCCAAGTTATTTAAGTTTTTCTTAATTTATTCAATTAAGGGAAAATTGGTTTAGTTGTAAAAATTTTGATAATTGGGAAAGATATAATAAAGAGACCTGTAAGAAGTCTAAGAAAGCCATTTGCAATGCAAAAAATTTAGCTTTTAATGATTTATATAATATATTACATACTAAGGAGGACAAAATATATAAGTATAAGCAAGCTAAACAAAGAGATATGAGTAATAAGGATTTAATTCAAATGAAGTGTATTAAGGATGAAGATCAAAAAGTGCTTTTATTAGAAGAGGATATTCGACAAAGATGGATGAGATATTTTGCTGAACTTTTCAATGCAGATTATGAGAATGTGATTGACTTTAGTGATCTCAGCACACTAAATAAAAATAAATTTGTTTTATCAACGTATTAGTTTAGAGTGATGGTGAAATAGATGGGGATATTATCAACAGAATTCAAGTTGGATGGTTGAAGTGGAGGAATGCATCGGGCTTGTTATGTGATAGAAATGTACCCCTCAAACTTAAGGGAAAATTCTATAAGATGGTAGTGAGGCCTGCAATGCTTTATGGTGCCGAATGTTGGCCATTAAAAGAGAAGCATAATACTAAGTTAAGTGTGGCAGAGATGAGGATGCTTAGGTGGATGAGTGGCTTTACCCTTAGAGATAGGATACGAAATGAGCATATACGTGAAAAGGTTGGAGTAGCTCCAGTAGAAGATAAGATTAGAGAGAGTCGGCTTAGATGGTTTGGTTACATAAAACGGCGGCCTTCCGATGACCCGGTTAGGAGAGTAGAGGTATTAGATTTGACTTATGTTAAGAAAGGTAGGGGTAGACCTAAAAAGACTTTGTTAGAAAATATTAGGAATGACCTTTCTTTATTAGATTTAAAAAGAATTTGACTTTTAATAGGACACAATGGAGAAAAAGGATTCATGTAGCCGACCCCACGTAGTGGGATAAAGGCTTGATGTTGTTGTTGTTGTTGTAACGTATTAGTAAAACTGAAATTAAAGAGTCTTTAAGGAAAATGAAGTGTGGAAAAACTATTTGACCTAATGATATTCCAACAGAGGTGTGGAAATGCTTAGGAGATGAAGGAATTTCGCAGTTTACTAAACTTTTTAATATTATTATGATTGAAGACTAAAAAGATGCTAGATGATTGGAGAATGAGTGTCTTGATTCATATTTTTAAGAATAAAGGTGATGCATGAGATTTTGCAAATCATAGAGGAATTAAGTTAATGTGTCATACGTTAAAATTATGGGAGAGAGTTATGGAGCATAGGTTGCGGTGTGACACTAATATTTCTCAAAATCAATTTAGATTAATGTCAGTTAGGTCTACCATGAAGCTATATATTTATTGAGAGGTTTGATGGAAAAGTATAGAGAGAATAAGAAGGATCTATTTATGATTTTTATTGATTTAGAAAAAAAAAATATGATAAAGTTTCAAGAGAAGTGCTATGAAGAGTTATACATAAGAAAGTAGTTAATAATGCTTATAATCAAGTCATTAAGAATATGTATTCAGGAGCTATTAGTTGTGTTCAAACACAAGGTGGTTTGACCAAGTATTTTCCTATTTTAGTTGGATTACATTAAGGATTAGCCTTAAGCCCATATCTTTTTGCTTTAGTCATGGATGTTCTCACTAGACATTTGCAAGAGGTTGTACCCTGGTGTATGCTTTTGTTGATGATATTCTTCTTATTGATAAGACTAGAGAAGGAGTTGATGATAAACTTGAATTATGGATGTCAACTTTAGAGTTTAAAGACTTTCGTTTGAGTATATCTAAAACTAAATATATAGTGTGTAATTTTAGTAATAACATATCTAATGGGGAGAGAGTCACCTTAAATGGTTTGGTCATATAAAACGGTGGCCTTCGAATGACCCAATTAGGAAAGTAGATGTATTAGATTTTACTTATGTCAAGAAAGATAGAGGTAGACCTAAAAAGACTTGGTTAGAAAAATATTAGAAATGACATTTCTTTATTAGATTTAGATAAGAATTTGACTCTTAACATGACACAATGGAGAAAAAGGATTCATATAGCTGACCCCACATAGTAGGATAAAGGCTTGTTGTTGTTGTTGTTGTTGCGGTTGTTGTTCTTAATTTATTCAATAATTTTTCTAAATATTATAATTTCTACAATAATAATGAAAAAATTATAAGTAATTTTTAAAAAAATTAAAATATATGGGGATGCTCATTTAATAAGCATGATCACATGATCCAAAGTTTCATAAATATTAGACATGTGTATTACATGATATATATATATAGTTTATTATTGAAAAAACTATTTCCCAAATAATGAAAATATTATATTAAGTCAATTTCAATCAATCAAAGCTTAATTGTGGTTTATCAAAATTAACTGGTGATTGCATTGCATATCCAAATATTTAATGAAAATTTTAAAATTGTTAAATAAATTTCATAAATTTTCAGTAATTAAATGAAAATGATGAAAATTAATAAGTAAAATTCAAAAATGCCTTTAATATTTGGGAATGCAATTTAACTTGATTTAATATTATTGGGAAGCTATATATATTTTAATTTAACTATAATTGGGTTTCCTAGCATACGATTTCCTACCGTCATTAATTGTGCAAATAATTAATCATTCTATGGGCCTGACTTTGAGTTTGATCTTAACCTTTTATTTGAGTTTGATCTTTAACAGTTCCTTTAAACATTATTTCAAAGATTCAATCTTAAATTTTAAATAAAAATTTCATTTGATTCGAATTATGTGTTTATGGTAAAATCCTGTTAAAATACCATACAAACATGTATGTTGTTCTCTTAATCACATGCAATAAGCATTTGCACTAGATATGATGGGGTCATATTCGCATAGCACCTACACTTTAGTTGCCTGAAGTTTTATTCATTTGAATTCAACTTAAAATATCCAATCTGAAATTGGTTAAATTCTACAAATCCTATCTAAGCACACTGATCATCTCACCTCCCGCTAGGGTTTCTCTTGCTCCGGGTGCTCCCTCACCCCGCGGGGGGTTTTCCTTCCGGCGACATCCTAGCTTCAGGGAAGTTTTCTCCTTCTCTTTCCTCTTCTTGTGTTTGGAGAAGTTTTTTGGTTGGTTCTCTTCGGTTTTCGCCGGCTGTGCCGGTATGGCGAGTGCTAAGCTCAAGGACCCTGGTTTTTTTGGTGGGGGTTCTCACTCACGTTCTTTTCTTGAAGCACTTGATGGCTCTAAGCATTCTTTTCCGGATTTGCATGCTTCTACCTTCCGTGGTCTACCGTCTTTGTGGATTTCCGATGAGGAAATCAACGAGCTGGCTGTCCCTTTTCAGTTCTCTTTAGTTGGCTTTTTCCCCTCTAAAAGACCTCCTCTAGACTCTATTCGTAATTTTTTTTTTCAATTTAAAGCTTAAAATTGAGGTTTCTGTTACTGTTTTGGATCCCTCTCATATTTTGATCAAGCTTTCCAATGATCTCGATTATTGTAGGGTGTTCTGTCACCGTTCTTACCTTGTCTTTAACTGCTATATGAAATTAATGAAGTGGTCTCCTAGTTTGGATATCAGTGTTGAGTCGCCGGTTATCCCGATATGGATTTCGTTTCCTCGTCTTCGTCCTCATTTCTTCGCTCCACGGATTCTTTTTGGGCTTGGCAAATTGTTTGGTTCCTTGAAAATCGATGAAGCTACTGTTGTTGTCTCCCGCCCGTCCAATGCTCGTGTGTTAGTTGAGCTAGACATAACTAAATCTTACCCTAAACAAGTTTGGTTAGGTTCGGAATCTTTAGGTTATGTTCAAGAGGTGGCTTTTGATGAGTTTCCTCAGTTCTGTGCAGGTTGTAAATGTATTGGACATTCCTTGGGTAATTGTCGTCCTGCTGTGTCTGTGCTTCCTAACGTTTCTCCTAGCCCATTAGCTAATTTACCCCCTCAATGTGTTGAAAATGTTAATTCTATTACTACTCCTACTGTTTTGGAGGTTGTGGGGGGTGAGCTTGCTAATACTGAGATTATACCTGAAGTTTTACCGACTGTTGTTTCTCCGTCTTTTTCCCCTGTTGTTGAGGGCGTTTCTATCCATTTGATTGGTGTTAATTCTAATGGGTTGCCTGGTGAGGTGATCGGAGGTCTCCCGGCTGCAATTCAGGTGCCATAAATTAGTGTGGTTTTGGGCTCTTCTCCTATTTTGGATCAATTGGATCCCCCCCCCCTTGCCTGTTTTGAATGTTGCGGATGTTTCTGTAGCGAGACAGAGTGATTCTGGTGGGTTGGTTGAGTCGCCGGTTTTGGGTGCTCTAAATGATTGTGAACGGCTGCAGGATGTTGTTGTGTTTGTGGTTCCAAATGAGGTGTGTGGACGGGTGGTTCAGTCGGATGTGCAAGGAACGCTGGTTAATTCTCAAAATCTTGTTAATGTGCCCATGAATTTGTTGGCTTCGCAAGCTATGATGTACCAGTTGGGTGGTAATTCAAGAATGGATGTTCGATCCCATGGTGATTGGTTGCACTTTTCTTCAGAATATGAATCGAAATCTGATTCATATTCAGATTTTTGCGGTGGTTCAGATCCTGGCAACGAGTTTAAGCTGGTTCGTGATAGACCTCTCACTGTTGCATCTCGTGGGAAATTTCGTGGTAGAGGCAAAAGAAGAAGATAATTCTATTTCAAATTTGTTTTTCTCTTCTAACTTTTATGGTTTGCTGATCTGTCGGATTTGGATGGTTGGAGGTTTGCGGGGTTATGATGTGGCTGGAGCTCGTATCCCCTTGTCTAGCTAGTGGCAACCTTGGGTGTTTTCCTCAAGTTGGTTTGGTCCGATCAGCGCTTTATTCACCTAATTGGATGGTCCTTGCACGACTTCGGGGATGCTTGGAGCCTCGGCCTTTTACTGAGCCTTCTCTTAGTAGTTTTTATCCTTTTTATTATGCTTGGTTTTTTTCTTTGATGGTGTAATCATTTATTATTGCTTTTTTGTATCTTGCTTTGTAACCCTATTTTATTATCTAATATATTTGCTGGTTTTTGGAATATATATATATATATATATATATATATATATATATCTAAGCACACTGATGAACTCACTATGGTTAAAAAATTAATAAAAAAAATGGAACTATACCTATTTAGGATGACTCACACAGTAGTCTGTGCTAGTCAACCCTAATTCCTTTCTAGGTCCAAGTGATGTTGATAACATAATATACATGCTAAATTATTTTTAATGACCACTCTGGTTCACCTTGTTTGCATCATTAGCATACATGCATCAATTTAATTGACATTCTAATATCAACTTGACCAAATAGTCTAGTTATACATGTTAGCTAAACTTCCTACGAACTTAATTATACCACAATGGTTAAATATTTTCCAATATGATCATACTTGTTTGATTATACTTTCTAGTTCGCCCAACCAGATCCCGTTGGCTAAGAATCTTCTTAGACTTGCCAAACCCATCTTCGGTGAAGTATACTCTTAGTATTGTTATGCTCTTATGATTGTATTACCTATCATCTCAGTCATTACTCTTTTGACTAAATAATATTTTGAAAGCCATATTATTTTAGCTAAACTCATCTTTCAGTATAGTTATGCTCGTTTAAATATACTATCTTGTGTAATCATACTCTTCTAGTCAAATCTACTTCATTCTAGTCAAACTCTTTTGAAAAGAACGTCCTAAATTAGCCCTACATTTTTGGTTAAACTACCATTGGACTCAACTATATACGGGAATCATGATCTCCACTACTGACCTTCTTTATACGTCCTTTTTGAGTCTTGGACATATCATATTTTGCTAAGTCTTGTCCCGGCTTAGTCATACTCTTTAGATTGGGACATTATATAGTTTAATCATCTCCTACGATTGAACACTACCCAGTTTTGGGTATACATATGTATTCAGACAATTCCATTTCTTATAAATAGATGATAACTATTCAGATTGGTCCCACACTTTGAGCATTATGAACCTCTCCAGCATGTTTGGAGCTTTTTCATCTTTCAAGTGCTTGAATCACTTGAATCCTGAGCTTCGTAGTTGATAGTTTCAACTATATCTTTTCATATTAATTGTATTTACATCTGCATGAAATGAGTAAGGGCTTGAATCTTGTTAGCTCTTGACTGTAGTTAATGATCATGATAGCATGATTATTTTCATTCGAAGAAGATTACGTGATAATGAAAGTCATCTTACCATAACCAAACCTTATATGATTGTTCAAAAAAGAGCATGTTATATTAATATATAAAATATCAATCTTTTAAAATCAATTAAATTAAGATGAAAGACTTTAAATTAGTTGAATCCCATCCGATGAGTTGATTTTATAATTTATTATATGATTTAACCCCTACTACATCTAGACTTGCATACATGCTAAGATGCTATGATAGTTCACAATCCTTAACCACTTAGCTAGGGGGCTGTTTGATTGGCTAAAAAAAGAATACAGTGTAAAAAAGAATGTGGTGTAAAAGAATACAATGTAAAACAAATATTTTGAAGTTATTTGAATGAGTATAAAATAAATTCTGGTGAATGATTTTTTTGTTTGGTTTGAAGTAAAATTAATGTAGTATAAAGTTTAAAGATGGTGGTAACTAGCGAGAGAGAGTCGTGGTCAGGGTGGTGGCCGGAGGTAGGTGAAGGTGTTCGATGTAGGTTAAGCGAGCATGCTTGAGATGTAAACCGTTCTCACTCAAAACTAACCGAGTTTGGTTAACCTTAAAAATAACCTAGAATGGTTTATACTAAATTTGTTTTACTATATATTACTTATTTATCCAACCAAACATCAAATTTTTTAAAACACTTGTATTTGAAATACTTTACATCCTTATGTAATCCAAACAAACAGCCCCTAAGGGAGATTGTAGTTAGGGCGACACCTTACTAGAAAATTCTCAAAAATATTTAAGGTGCATAATCATGAAAGGGATAATATATGGTTTTCCAAGAACATTCATATTAAACCTCTAATTATTAAGATTTTTTAACAATAAAATCCTAAACTTGAAAAATCCTAGCTTGCATAGTATGATTCACTACGCCTTGAAAATTTTATTAGAGATTTAGTATAGTCCTTTTCCAAAGACTTTGAGAATTTTTTGAATTCATTTGATAGATTAAGTACTTAAATTAGACTTTTTAAAAAAATTTAAAATAAAAAATTAAAATTTTCAAAACAAACATTTTCCAAGATTTTTCATCCTTCAAATTACTTAAGTTTAAAATTTTATTAGAATTGGACAATATATAACTCAACAAAAATCTAAAAAATCTTCATTAACCCCAAAGAAATATTACCTCATCTTCCTCACCCAGACGCATGTGCACAACCCTAATCCGGGTTGATCACAAGTTGGCTAACCTACGACCATTTCTTTCAAACCACTTAACAGAACTGAGTGATTTTGGTGGAATTGGATTCGTGGGATCAAAGGCTTTCAAGGGATTTTTTGCAACTAATCGTAGCTTATATTGATTACCCTATCTAATTGTTAAAAAAATAAAAAAATAAAAAACTTCACCTTCATGTCCCTTGTAAGCTCGAAGTTTTGGATGCCTCCCCTTAAGAAAGGTGATAGAAGACAAACCCTCACACAAATTTGTTAGAGAAGCATTGGTTGGCCAGGTTGAGCAACTCCAAGTTATACAATGGTTTTTTAACCTATTTTGACAGCTAACCCTCGCCTATAATGGTTGAAAGTATTTTGATCAATGGCGGATCCATCCACAACCAAGGGTAACTCGGTAATTTGAATATGTTGGATAAATTAGTAATTTTACCTACCCAATAAATATTTTTTCCCATGATTAAAAAAAAAAAAAACATAACCCTCCCCAACCCTAATCTACTCAAATGTCACCTTGCCCTATATCCTTCTGTCACATTCTACTCTCACGTGACTCACATCGCACTCATCATTTGCCACGACCAATATCCACCCAATCGAATCCTCTTCAATGAAGAAACTTGCCAATGGAGATTGCTGACGCTACCTCCTCCGCTATTCATGTTTTGTAAATGGTTGTAGGAATTTACCCCTTTTTCTATAAGTATATGCAAGATTTTGCTATGAATTGCATATTGTTTATTTTATTTTTTTAAATATAAATTTATTTACATGATAAGTTTGCTCACCCTTAAAAGAGAGGTTTGCTTCGCCCCTGATTTGGATATGTAGAGGAAGATTGCATGTGATTAGAAATAGAGTGAATGCACACACTTGACCACTTGTTTTTTATTTCTCTTATAGCCCAAAGATAACCAAGGATGAATCATGATTTGGTTAAGTTAACTCAAGCTTAAGCCATTCAAGCTCAAAACTTGAAGCTTGAGGTGAAGTTAAGCCAGATTTCAGGTGTATTATCATCAAAACTAGAAGCTAAAACTTAAGGAACACCATTGGCCAGTTATACTTATGCTCACCCTACTAACCCATGATTTAACCATGGTTTGGATGGTGGGCTAAAACTAAAAATTGCAGAGAGGACTATTTTAAGGTGGATAGGATTAAATAAAATTTATTAGGATAAATGGATTAATCATTTGATGGGTTGGAAAGACCTAAATTCACTTATTTTAGCATATGTCCCATCATCGTCAAGTGTTTTTATTTCCACATACCTCTAAATGTATTTATGTTTATTATTTCCAAGTATGCTAACCACATTCATACTAATTAAATCATATCTTCAAGCTTTGAATTGTAGATGACAGGATTGGAAAATTAGTTAATTTTTTCATTGTGTTATGACGGAAAGCAGTTCGAATCAACAACAAAAAAAATCCTTTATCCCACTACATGGGATTGGCTACAAGAATCATTTTTCTCCATTGTGTCCTATTAAGAGTCAAATTCTCATTTAAACCTAATAAAAAAAGGTCATTTTTAATACTTCCTAACGAAGTCATTTTAGGTCTACCTCTATCTTTCTTAGCATAAGCTGGATCTAATACATCTACTCTTCTAACAAGAAAGGAAAGAGATTTGAGATTTGAAATCATCACATACACATAACATAAATAATCAAACCAATATCATGCAAATTATTGGCATTCTACCCATCAAAGTTTAATGAATGATCAGCAAATCCAAAGTGTCAAACTTGTAGCACATGAATAGGACCTATGATGCCAAATCAACTGTGAAGGGTGAAAAAAAAATCCGCTAAACTATCAGTGAGACAATGCAACAAAGCACAACTAATAAATCAGAAATCTTGACAACTAAAATCCTCATAAATTATACCAACCGACTTTTTTCCCCTTAATGATGGCATTCTACCCATCAAAGTTTAATCAATGGTCATGAAAATTAACAGAGATCCTTTCTAAAACATCAAACGAGTGTAACCCGAAACATAAAAAAAAAAACAAAAAACAAAATCAACGAACTAACCCTCGCCGAGTAATACCTAACTTCTTATCCCACAATAATAGGAGGAAAAAAAAACTTCTTGAAGGAAAAGGGGCTCCCTTTCACCCTAAGAAAAAATAATAAACCAGCCAAAAACTCATCTCAACACCAAATCGATCAGCTCATGCTCACAATTCCATGAATCCACTGCTAACTCTAGCATCAAAACTGCATGCTAAAGCATAATACATAACGATTGAAGACGAGCATACTCGTGAGAGACAAACGAAAAAAAAAGCTTAATTTAAGTAAGATCTAGTGTAAAAAACCTAGATATTTGCCTGCACACAGCACTTACCCGAAAGCAAGAGGAAAGCAGCGGAACCTCCGAGCCCTCCTCCAGTCGGCCCAATTAGATGGGACCGACGAGAGCTGACATTGCTGCAGCTGATTCTCTGTAGGACGCGACGAAGAAGAAAAAGAAGAGCGAGAAAAGAGGGAGAAAGCTGAAAAGTCCCAGGAGCTTTCCGAACTAACAGTTGCTTATACAATCTTTCTTTGGGATGTAAATTTTATTTGGCAGGTTGCTTCGGGCTTCGGCTATTAGTCGAGGACCTAAGGTAGTCAAAAATTTGGCTCATTTAGAAAATTTTTGAGAAAATATTCTATAAGAATTTTATTAATTTTTATTTTCAATCTATTAAAATTATTTTGGGAGTGATATAATATATAAATAAACAATTAAAATTTATATTAGACTCACTACAAGGAATTGGGACTCTCTTAGCACTTTTTATAATTTTATTTTAGAATTAGGTTTGGTGTGGGACAGTTTTTGGCAACTTCTTTTTATTGCTTTCAAGAATTTTTTATAAGTGAAAATTATTTTAGAAATCAATAAGAAAATTGTTTCAAACGAAGTCTTAAATTGGAGAAATTATTCTATGTGGATGCTGGACGCAACTCTACGTCCGGATGTCGCGGTACCGAGCGGATATATGCCTTATAAGTTAAACCAACACCCCCCTCCGAAAATTAGGGCTGGTTCCGCCCCTGGTCACCAGATAGTGAAATTTGACCTCTAATATTGGTTTGGGCTAGCTACCATTCCTCTTTCTCGCTATTCGATGGGGGAGAAAGTTGTTGTCATTCTTGATGTCACTATCTCAAGCTCAAGGTGCCTCTATATAGACGAGGAACCTTTTCATTTCCTTACATGCCGCTTAAAAACTTCGGGGAGCTGCTGAGAATTAAGGCCAGGCCCATATCTCATGTTATAGAGTCCATCGTGTTTTGGGACAACTTGGGCTAACATCCATTAAACTTTGGGGTTTCATGGGCTTGGCCCATTTGATGATAATTGGTGATAAGTATCTGAGAAAGTGGAAGTAGCAAAGCGAATTTCTCAATAAAAACTTTAATTTCAAATTTTTATTTTTTCTTAAATGTAATTAGAACCTTGTTAATCACTATAGTCCTTAGCATCGTCACATAGAATATTCATTCTGCAAAGATAAAATTTGGGTTTTTTTTTTCTTGGAAAATGTCTTCTAATTTTGTGGAAATTCCATTCAAATTCTCAAAATTTTGCATAACAAATGTTTTATTTTCAGGCTTGATTTATACAAATGACCACACCCACATTTTAATTCAATAATTGCTTCAAATACTATTTGATAAATTTATGCCTAGTTTAAAATGACTTTTTTTACCGCTTTCTAAAATGGTTTTTAGCATAAAAATTTTTTGAATTAAAATTTTTTCTAACTAAAAAACTGCTTTTGAAAGCATTAAGAAAGTTGTTCCAAACGAAGCCTTATGTTTCACTTGGGAATGTCTTTTTATTGCTTCTAAAAATAGCTTTCTAGTAAAAAGCCGTCCGAAATGATACATTAATTTGTACATTATCCAAATTGTATTATGTTTGGATATGGGGAGCAAATTTTGTTGCATTGAGACAACTCCAATAGGCCCAATATTATTTAATTCTGAGGTCATTGAGATATAAAATAATGAATAAATGATTTATGTTCAAGGAGATCAATATGAGTTATTTGATAAAATATTTTATATTATGACCAAATTTATTAAAATGCTCATCACAAAAAGCTTCACTTTTTACATGGGAAGTTTGGTAACTAAGGGAGATGTAGAACTCTAGTTCATTTCCAGACGATTATCGCGGACAACAACCATTAGTATTCATTGCCACCGTCTCCTACATCCTTCATCTGACTATTATCATCTTACAACTAACATTTAACTCTATTATTAGATTTGAACAAACCTGATTGTGGACATCGACTTTTTTTAATCTTTATTATGAGATTCAAACAATCATTCTAAATTATGTAATCATGTCTTTATTTATTTATTTTGTTAAAATTCATGAAGGGGCCTACGTAAGGAGAATTACATGTTCTTAAAAAACCATAAGTTCAGTTAAAAATACAGCATTTGCAATAAAACTTAAGAGCCACTTATTCTCTCTATTATAATTAAGCAAGAAATAAAAACAACAAATCAGAACCAGCCCAAGGGAATGAGCCAATCAAAGGGGCATCAACCTACATCCAGCAAAATACAAAAGGAATAGCCACAACAACCAAGAAATGGTCATAATCTAAAACCTCTAAACCCTAAAACATAGGATAGAAACAGAAAAAAGCATAAAAATGGCCACAACCATAGAACCAACAGAAATCTCACAACCCAGGAGCCATCGAAGAACCCAAATACCGAAGAACCCACAAAGGGGAAAGATAACACAACAACCTAGCCCAAACCACCAACAAAAAAAAACAAAGGCACTCGACCAATTAGGCCAAAGGTCTCCAACCTACAAACCAAAAACAGTAGAAGAAAAAGTCATGTAATCATATCTTCTTCATCATGAAGAAGAGTGGATTCTCATATTTACAATTATTTTGTGGACTATTGCAATTGAGATACGACCCATAATTTTCTCTTTTTGAGTTTTTCACATTAAAATGTATAGTATCTCTTATAAATACATGTGCGTGTTGGACCATTATATAAAGCTAAGATATTAAAAACTATACAATCCGAAATAGCATCACAAAATAATCTAAGTCAGATTATAATATTTCATTCAATTATTAGATTAGTAACTCTTTTGAATTATCCTTCATTTTTTTTTCTGGACATTTATGTCCATTAAGATAAATTCATACACACATCACATACGCAAGTTTTAAATCAAGAACCTTTTAATTGATAGCCAAAGCTCTCAATCAATAAATCAAGATGAGCTGCATGAATTATCCTTTGCTAGTTTTCAAGATTGAATGTCTTCTATTGTATTAAATGAAGAAAGATATTATCTTCTTGATCTCATTGGTGATCTCATTGGTGGAGTCCAACCTGCAGATAAGAACAGATAGAGAGATAGAGCTTCCATTAGTGATGATGTCATTTTCTGTATCTTTGCAAAGGGAATTTCTTCTAAGGAGAGAGATCGGTTGAAACCTTCCATTATAAAAGCTATTGAATTTTTTTCTAAGTCCCTTTCAGGGTTTCAGTGAGACGTGGGAAGAAATGGAAGAAAAAAATATATTAAAACTTCATTTGTAAGAAAATTAAAC
>NW_021319309.1:5556069-5621960 GCF_001605985.2 Dendrobium catenatum | reverse complement strand
TATATATTAAAAAGTAATAATATAATATTTAGTTTCATTGTTTATATAATATGTGCTTGTAATTTAAAAATTCATATAATCTTTTTAAAAAACATACTATTAATGTTTTCATCATAATAACATTTGCTCATATAACAACCAACAATTAATCTCCTCAAGAACATATGATGGATATCAAAGACGTTGAATTAAATTCTCATAAAACACAAAAGATACGTCATATGTATATTATTACAAGTCCTTAATGTAACATAAAGAGAAAAAGAATATTATAATTTATTCAAGTAACAACAGAGATCTTAGTCCTTCGACTAGATGTTTGGACTTTAGACGACCTAATATGCTGAGAAGATACTTCGATACGTTCTCTTTTTGTTGAGTCAAACTCCCTTCTTTCATCATGCAAAATTTGCTTGTAGCGACACTCCACACTGCAAAATCCCTGATCACCCCTGAATATAGTTATAGAAAATTATTCTTTAAGGCATAATTTGCTATGAAATCACAAATAATCTTTCAAATTCATGATAAAATGAAGTTAAAATAAAAATATTAAATGAAAAAAAAAGTTAAGCAAGATCGATCATTTGATCAACAAAGGTGATGACTATGATCATTAGCATTTTAAGCATTGTCACGCATTACTTGAAAAATACTTTTTATCTTCTTAAGATGTTTCCTTAGCGATAATTTTGAGTATTCTAGAAAAATGCTACGAAAAAGAAAAGTGTTAATGAAAATTTCATCAAATCAACTAATATTAATATTTTGTGGTTAATTTCTCTCTTTAAAAAAGGACTATAAATTAAAACTCTTATAATATGATTATAAATTTTAAATTAATTAATTAATTATAATCAGGAAAATAAGAAATAAAAAATTCTTTCATTGTATTGAGGGACCCCAAAATTTGAGCTCTCATTGTATTGCACCTATATCCCATTTAATTTTTAATTAATCAAACAATCAATTAGATAAGGACAAAAATAATGCAATATTGATAAACCCCTCATAACAAATTGTATTATAAGATTGGAGCTTCAAACCCAATATTTATGTCCTCAGAAAATTCTTCTGTATATGCAATTAATTTTTCTAATTATAAAAGATCATTATGTACTGTCCATGTAATCAAAGCAAGCCTTGGTAGAAATAGCATTTAGTAATTAATAAGCTACATGCTTCTAAAAAGGTTAATTACCTATACATGTAGACTTCTTTTTGGAGGCTTAGCTCTTTCTTACACAAGAAGCATGATTTGAGAAAATTTTCAGACAAAAAATGGCAACCAAGAGCCTCTGGCTTCTTCCAAGGCTTCACTGATGACTTGATCACAACGTTAGATTTCTTCCCTTGGTGTTGTTGTATGAGGATCCTTAGGCCAACAAGCTTGCCCTCTCTTGCTTCTCTCACTGAAACTCCATTAATGGCATTAAGCTCCCTTTCTCTCTCTTCCTCAAGGTGAAAGATGCTCCTTGTTCTTGGTAGCATCTCAAGAAGAAGAAGAAGAAGAAGAAGAAGAAGAAGAAGAAGAAGAGGGAGGAGAGGAAGGAAGAGAGTGAGGAGAGAATAAATTCTTATGAAGTGGTGAAAAAGGATGACAAGAGGGGTGAGAGCTATGGAACAAAGTGATGGATATTTAAAACCTCTTGTTTGGCACAAATGAACCATCAATTCTTTCACATGTCACAATAGAATCATTATTTTTTATTCATGTTTTGGTTGGTTTGGCTCAGCTCACTTTTGGTTAATTAAGGGCAATGAGACATAATTGCTTTAAGATATAATACTTTTGTATTTAAATGATAGACATTCATGGCATGAATATGAAAGAAACTTTTTTGTTATTTAAATAACATTGTGGTTCTATTAATTCCTTTATAAGTACAATTTATTTTGATGGTAATTGTCACTAAAGTTTTTAAGTAATTACTAAGTTAGTATGAAGATAAGAAAAGACTCACCAGATGTATTAAGTGATAATAGTTTATTAAGATGGAATTAAAAAAAAAAAAACTTAATATTAAATCTCTTTCATACATATCGTATGTAGAGTGTTAGAAAATTCATGGTAATATGGAGAAAAAAAATTTATTGTTTTAACATTACATGAAGATCCATCATATATATATATATATATATATATATATATATTAGATAAGTAAAGGGCAGCTCATAGGTAATAAAATGTGTTAATATAATATAGTAGATATGAACAGTAAATGTTGGATTCCATGATGCAACTTCGAGGAACCATGAGATATTGGAAAAATAGATCCTGTATAATTATTTGATCATTCTTCTTTAAGAGGGACACGACCAAAGAAAAAAAAAATCTATTATAAACTTTGGTGTCATTGTCGAAAGTCAAAGATCGTGTCAACGTCAAGCATCAGTCTTAATGGTGATGACATGCATCAACATTACAAGCGATGGTAGGAGACAAAATCGACAGAGAAATTAGTACTTTTGATGATGTATATTACTAAAAGTATATATATATTTTTTCATAAATAATTAAACAACCAAAATTTGTTATGTGGGTGCTGCCCCTTGACCCCTATTTATTCATATCATTGATCGTTGTACGCTTCGCAGATATATAGGGGGTCCAAGGGGGCAGCGCCCCCTTGCAGGGTTTGACATAATGTGTTTAATTTGGTTGTAATGATATTTTGACCCTTTTTTCTTTTTTTTTTACAAATTTTGGTTCTCTAACAATAACATCTCTACATAATGTGTTTAATTGTTTTGGGGCAATTGCCTAAAGATCATAGTATTTTAAAACTTTTAGGGAGTAGGGAGACCCCCCCCCCCTGGGCATATAGCAGATCCGCCCCTGGATGATGATTGAAAAACTATGTAGGGATCAATGTTGGTTTTAAGGCATGTGTTAGCTTTATAGGCAATGGAGTGCATAAGTGTTTTCGGTGATATACATGAATATATAATTGAATCTATCTTTCTTTTCCTTTATCTAGATATCACACATTTCATATAAACAACGGAAACAAATATTTCATTTGTATTCATCAATATGTACAACGATTATAAACAAAAAAATAGCATATATATAATAATCATGATGCAAAAGACTTGCTACATCACTATAAATACATCATGACTATAAGAAAAATTACAAGTGTTGAAAATAAAACTAAATATACTGTCTAGAGTCTCACGTCGCAAGATCCTTATCCTTTCCTTAAAATATGTAAAGCCATGTAATAAGCACATAGCCCACCAAGCAACCAAAATTTTATAACTGAAATTAATGCAAGCTAAAAGAAACAGTATGCTATAAATCATGTAAAGAACCCTATACACCAATGTATGTTATCTATTATTATTTCCTTCACATATATCTTTCAGTTATAATCATGTATATATAATGTCAATAACAGTATTCAATATCAGTACAAGAACCGTATCAGTATCAATACTCAGAATCAGTATCAATGATCATAAGCAACATACAATCAATATCAGTAATGAGGGTATCTAGCTCCTACACATATGACTCCCAATTAGTTGCATCTTATGACTCCCAATATATATACTCCTTATAACTCCCCTTGAATTATGTGAACTAGTCACCCCAACCATTTATGACTCCATTAATCTCTATCTTCTTATAACTCCCATCCACTAATTCATGTCAATAGACCACGTGGATCTTAAGAATATCACATGAGATTATCATATCGGTTATTTGATATCAATAAGTATACCATTTTCTAGAAGAGCGATATCTAGACATTACATCCTTTCAGTTAGATCAATATCACATTTTAGTACATATTCATCATACCAATCATTTCAGCACATTACATTTTAATATTATCATGTCAATCGCAACACATCACTTTTAGCCCGTTTTTAGTATACCTTTTCTCTACTCATTTCTCTTGAAATTCCTATACACATATTTAGCTAGTGAAAATATAATAAAATCATATCAAATCATTCAGAATGATCAAATTTATAACATATCAAAACTTATGCGATAAAAGCTTATGAAATTAGAAGATAATACATTTTTAATAGATTTATGAGAGATAATTTATTAGAAATCAAAATCACTGCATGAAAATAGATGTAAGAGAATAGTTACTTACAATTCTTATAATATTTTTTGTTAAAGGAACATTGGACAAAAATGACTAGAAACAGGTTTTCTCTCTCCTCATTCCCCTTTTTTCCTCTCCCTTCTCTCCCTCTTCTTCTCCCATTTCCTCCCGTCCAAGTAAGAGAGTGAGGGAATGAGGAAGGAGGTGCAGGGATATTTATAATGTAATATATTAAAAAATATTTTTAATGGCCTAGCACCACAGCGCTCAGACCCAACGCCGCAGTGTTGCAAGTTAAATTCAGAGTTACTATAGAACATACAATGTCGACAATTTCTGGCTCTACTGTGCTTTCAAACCTAGTGCTCACTAGTACAACACCGAAATGCTCTTGTTCAATTTAATTTTAATTTTTAATTTTTAAAAACACATTTTATATTTTTGAATTATTACATATTGGGTAATAAAATTGGTGGGCAGCGATAATTGTATCAATGACATTAATTAACCTTATATACAATGATGTGCATCAATGTTGGTGGCGATCATGAGTGATAAAGTTGGTGAGCATTTATATTAGTGTGACGATGTGCATCGACTTTTAAGCAATGGCGTGCATCGACATTATTGACATTGATGTTTTGGTTGATAACATGCATCACCCTTATAGACAATTGCATCTATCAACATTGGTAGCAATGACAAGAAACAAATTTGATAGGTCTTGGTGTTGGTGTCGACAATATGCATCATTCTTATAGTAAGGTTGTTGGTTGTGACATGTGATAAAGTTGGCGTACAACAACATTTGCATCGACGGAGTGAATTGACCTTATAAATGATGGCATTCATCAATGTTGTTGGCAATGATGAATGATGACATAGGCTGGCGATGATGTTTTTTTTTGTGACATACAACAATCTGATAGGTGACAACGTCCCTCAACCTTTTTTGCAGTGAAGTATGTAGAATATTATAATCAGATGATGGTGATCGTGAGACTGTAGTTAGGTGATGATGATTGGATGGTGGTGGTAGGGTAATGAATGCCAGGCAATGGAAGTCGGGCAATGACATATGGGCGACGATGATTGTTGACGGTGGGTGTTAAACATTGAGTGAAGCTCTAGAATTGTAGATCTCTAAGTTATCTAGAATTTCATGTGATGGACTAAGTTCAAATCCCTCTTTTATATAAAGGATGAGTTTTATTTATAGTATTTTGGAGTGAAACTTTGATAATTTTAGTCCAAAAAAAAAAAAAAACTACATGAGAAGATCTATGTTGATTCTCTTAATTGTAGATTATTCCTTCAACATTTGAGTGTCTAAACAAACTTATTATTAAGTGATATTTCGCTCATTGAATTCCTCACATTGAGACATTTGTTTTGACTATAAGCAAAAAATATTCAAAGATAGGCTGACCACCCCTCAATTAATATCACAAAACTTCTAACTACACTTCAAGTACTCGATTTGGGTTCATAATTTGAAATCGAATTGGAACACTTTTGGTGTTGCTAAATTTGTCTCATCGAAACATCCATTTAAACTATGAGTTTGCTAAATTAGAGTTTGGATGATTTTAATTTTAATTTTAGAATTTTATAATTTAAATATCGTACCAAAATTCATACTTGATCAAATTAGTTTTCTAAATATTTAGTTTAATTTACTAAAATCTTTAGACAATTTGGAAAATTTGATCATTATACATATTGAATATTAATCCACTTACTTTAATTTAAATAATATTCCTTAAATGAACTTAAATACATGGTTTAGAAGTGGGCTTTTTTACTTAATAAATTATTATTTTAGTTCTTTTTCAAGCTATTTAAACCTATATATGGAATTAGGGGTGTCAATATTTTACACGACACGAAAATCCGACATGGACCCGACCCGAAAAATCCGGGTTGAACCCGACCCGATTTAAAAACGGGTCGGGTTCGGGTTCCAGAATTCGACCCGTTTAAAAAACGGGTCGGGTTCAGGTTAACCCGGTGGGTTGCCGGGTCAACCCGCCAACCCGTTTAATTCGAAAAATTTCGAATCCCGCACCCCTATATGGAATTGACAAATGACATTAATAAAATTTTAAATTATATGCCGACAAAAATCAAAACTAAGGCTTGGTTTGAGAGTTGGGACATCTTTTGGTCACTATTTTTTATTACTTAAAAAAAATTACTAGAAAATTATTCTAATAACTATTTTTCGTTACTTCTAAATTTTTTTTACTATTATTCTAAAAATAGTAAAGAAATTGACCCAAATAAAAACCTAAAAAAATAGAAAGTTTATGTCGGTAAGAGGATGCTATAAAAACAAAAGGCTAAAGTCAGGTTCTTCATTACTAATTTGTTTGTTATTATAATTTTTAATTTGGATAAATGAAAATTAAATTTGCATTTGTACCAGCTGTTGTTTTCAACTAGATGGTTAGATGGACCAATTTTTTCCTCTTTATTTTCTTTTTCCTATTTATAGACATGGAGGCTTTTGGACTTTAGAGAAGAAAGCATCAAGGGAACAACAAGATAATTGTAAGAAATTTTCATTTAACTTGTCATTAAATACCAATAATTACTATTGAAGAGGTCGATCATTATTAATATTGTATATTATAATGATCTCATTTTCATGTGATAGGAATTTAAATAGATTATTTGATTTGAAATTTGAAGGTAAATTTGAATCATGTTTGTCAACATTAGAGTCTAAAGGTTTTCGTTTGAATAAATCTAAATCCGAATAAATGAAATGAAATTTTAATTATAGTAATAGTTTTAGTGGGGGGACTATGACTTTGGGCAATCAAGTCATTAGTAAAAGTACACATTTTAGATATATTGAGTCTATTGTCCGGAATGATGGTGATATAGATGGGGATCTTATTAGTGAAATTTAAGTTGGATGATTGAAGTGGAGGAATGCATCGGGCTTGTTTTGTGATAGAAAATTGCCCCTGAAACTTATGGAAAAATTCTCTAAGATGATGGTGAGAATTGCAACGCTTTATGGCGCAAAATGTTGGCCATTAAAAGAGAAGCATAATATTAAGTTAAGTATTGTAGGGATGAGGATGCTTAGGTGGATCAGTGGTTTTACTATTAGAGATAGGATACAAAACAAGCATATACGTGAAAAAGTTGGAGTAGCTCCAATGGAAGATAAGATTAGAGAGAGTTGTCTTAGATGATTTAGTCACATAAAACAACGGCATTGAAATGACTCGGTTATGAGAGTAAATTATTAGATTTGGTTTATTTTAAGAAAGGTTAAGGTAGCCCTAAAAGGACTTGGTTAGAAAATATTAAAAATGACATTTCTTTATTAGATTCAAGTGAGAATTTGACTCTTAACAAGATACAATGGAGAAAAAAGATTCATGTAGCTGACCCCACATAGTGGATTAGCGGCTTGATGTTGTTGTTGTATTTGATTTGAAATGAGAGAACAATTGGGTCTGACTTAAATGCTCTTTTAAAAAAAAAAAAATTTAAGAACCATTTTAGTAATACAATATTTAAATCGATCACATGGTATGAAGATACTTTTTTTGTAACTATTAAAATTTGTGGATTCTGAAAGATATTGTAAAAGTTTGATCAAGCAAATTGGGTAGCATTTACTTATACTATGGAAAATTACTAATAATCTTCTTGAACAATATGTGATTTTCAAGCAACAAAAGATATGATTATTATCATCATAGAAAACATATATAGTATAGTCATTATTATGAATATATAAGATGATTGTTAATATACATGCCAACAATGATGTTATACGAGTGATACATCATTGGTGGCATTTAATGTTTTGATAGATAGATTAGTAGGAAAAAAATTCTAAAGGTTCATTATCCATTGAATGAGATGGGTAAATCATGCTACAAAGTCTTAATATTTTAATATGTGTCAACTCATCTATCTAAGGGGAGCATTACTAGATCAAGAAACTCAAATTCTAACAATTTGAAGTACCAAAAGTTTCAAATTTTGGTGAAATTTGCATTTTTCTAAATGAACTATATCATAACAAATACATGCCAATATAATCAGTGGTCATTGAAATGATATTCATATATATATATAAGAGAAGGTGATATCGGACTAGAGGGGGATCGACGAGGAGTCATTGACGCCCTGGTATTTGAAGCTGAACACAACTCCAAGAACTAGTTCTTGGAATGATCCACCACCTGAATATAATTCGGGAAATAGAAATAGAAACAAATATAGGGCTAAACTCAAGCCTTATTAACCATCTCCCCTTTACAAGACAATAACCCCTTATTTATAATAACTTGCATGTAGGCTACTTAAAGGTCAATAGTCCTCATGAAAACATAAAAGCCAACTATCTAATTCTATGTAGCTAATATAAGGATTGGAGTTTACTGCCAACAGAGCAAAGCAACCTCAGTATATTCGATTTATGAGGGTAGGAGGAACTTCATGCTCGTAGTAAGAAGACAATTTGGCAAAAATAAGGAGGTGTGTTTAGTTGGCTAAACTGGTTTGGATAGGTCCACTCGGTGTAGTTTGCCTACTAATATTCAATATCTCAAGATTAGCACAAACAGATGGAACACTTGTGATGGTGAAATCATTTGGATCCATTGGTGTTTCTTTCAACATTCTAGAGAAGAAGATAAAAGATTCAAGATCCGGTCCATTATGATTTTAGTCTACAATTATCGAATTCCAAGACACAATGCTTCGCTCGCTCATCTCTTCAAAGTGGAATCGAGCAATGTCCATCCGTCCTGATTGCATGTACATCGAGAGCAACATATTTGTTGTCTTATTCAGAACACTATGAAGGGATAGTTTTTGCTGAGCATCCAACTTTCTCTTTTCATCATCATACACATTCTTATAAACACTAAGCACTCCAAAGAATATGTCATCATCATACATGTCATACATATGATCATCATAGACGGGCAAAGACGAAAATTTCGGCAACATATCTTTAAACTCGTCGAAGTTGAACTTGATCGAAGGTGGGGCAGATGACTTACGGTGTGGGGTGGATGACTTACGGGGTGGTCCTCCAAACATGTATTCTTAGGAAGAAGGGATGCAATCAAAATCAAGAAGATCATTATTTATTTCTCCATCATCCCATAATCTTTGCCTAGCGTGGCTTTGATTATGAGGCTGAGTTTAGGTCCAATATGATTTATGGCTTCAGAATTCTAGCCAATAACAAGGAATGTTATTGTTCTTGGTGGTTGGAATGGCATGGATAGCAATAATAAATTATTTGGGTGATGTGGATGAAAATTCTTACTTTGGTCAATCATTCAGGATGACGTTATGGACGGGTTGGTTCAAACACCGAGGGGCACGACCTGCCAGTGACGCTTATAGAGGTGGACACGGGTAGCTGGGTCACAGTGAGAGGGGAGACAACGGCTGCGAAGAAGAAGAATGGCTAGGAAGGGTGACTTCAGAACCGATGCAAGGGAACATCTTCAAAAGAACCGAGAAATGCATTTGTGACGAGTATGCAACGAAAAATGGCTAGTCAGCAAAAAATGGCCGAATTTGTGACGAATATGCAACGAAAAATCCATTACAAATTTACAACGTATTTTTTGCTGCAAATCAGTCACAAAAATAACAAAAAAAAAACTTATGTCGCAAAACCGTCACAATTTTAGAAAAAAAAAAAAGTATGTCGCAAAGTCCGACGCAAATTGCTGACTTTCATGTAGTGTTCAAGGAAGGGAACTTAGTGTGGATTCGATTGAGGAAAGAACACTTTCATCATAGAACATTTGCAAAAATAAAATCACAAGCTGATGTTCCTTTCCGCATTATCAATAAAATCAACAATAACGCTTACCAAATAAATTTACCCAGTCACTATAACATTTATGTTGTTTTTAACGTAGCAGATTTAACTCCCCACTATGAGGCAGAGAGTCTTCCTATCTCGGCGGAATGGCAGAGGAGCTGAAGATGGGAGTCACCCTTATTTAGCTTTGCTCTGTTTTGTTACTTTACAGTCTCCTAGTTTAATTTAAAAAAAATGTATAGTTGCTGGGTTAAAATATCTTTGGATTGTCTAATATGACTTGTTTGAATTTAGGATTTATTTGGGACGACTATAACATTTTAGAAAGTTAGTTGTTAAGTTGCTACAGAGAAATTCACTTTGGCTCATCCTAATGTAAGCTTATCTAGTCATTGGTCTAAATAAATCAGGTCAAACAGGCATGGATTTAATCCATCTAAATTACTTCAAGATGAGTTCTTCACAAATTTATGTTTGACTCCACAGCTAGGGGGTTTCTACAATCCAAACAACTGAAGCCATTTTACTTAAATAACATGCAATCATCTCTAACTGTATATTTATTTATCTTGTGAAAATATTTCCTCCACTCTCATTACACAAGATAAGATAACTTAAGCCACCTTTGTGTAAACAATTCACTATAAATTTATCTTCATTTGAAAAGATTTTTTTATCACTTCTTAAAATAAATTTTTAATAAAAAAATAGAAAAGGAGATTAGTATTATTTTATTCTCTCCTGAACCACAGCCAAATAGAAAGAAAAAAAATAAATATAGTTGCATCACATTTGTTTGTCCTCTACACCATGATCTTTCTTTTCATTCTTCTCAACTCCAATCAAAATATAAAGACTAATGATGACAAAGGAAGAAATTAAAGCAGGTAGCTAAGCTAATTTTCGGCCTTCTTTAAGCTAAGCTGAAAGAACTAACGCATGTGATCTTACAACTTTATCTTTGAAATCACTTCCTTAGTTTTCGACTTTATTTTCTTCTTGCACAGCTTTTGAGAACGAGCTTTCTCACAATTCGAGCCATAAAGAAACCTCGTAAGTCAAGAATGTCCACATCCTAGTAAACCACTACGCTATTCTGTGACTATAGTATTTGAGGAAAGCGTGGAGAATTTTTTTATTGGAAATGACATCACCGAGGTCTATCAATCTGAGCAAGTATATACTGTTTGGGCAAAGAAATCTAGTCAAGAAGTTAACTTGCTAGTGTTTGTTTCACTTCAAACAGTATGAAAGATATTAGTGGAAGATTTATTGATAACAGAAGTGCAGCTGTAATTGTGGCTTCTTATTGTATGTTAAGGGGGTGTTAAAGATTGACATGGCCTGAAAATTCGCTCAAATCTGACCTAATTTTTTCGGAGATTCATTGTCAAATTGTGGCGGCGTGTGAGAATTGGGGCATCTTTCAGGTCGTCGACCAGGATGTGGACGCCGAGCTCATGCATGGCTGACATGACCCGCCTAGCTCACGAGTTCTTCGCTCTGCCGTAGGAGAAGCTCCATTTCAATATGTCTGGCGGGAAGAAGACCGCTGCTTCATCCTTTCCAATGAAGTTTTGCATTCGCACCTCGTCGAGACTCCCACAAACAGATGCTTAGTATCGAAGTCAGAGTTTGTGTCTGGTCAAGTCCGGTTTGAAATTTCTGACATGTCTGCAATAACGGGTCGGGTTCAGGTCATGTCAAATAGTAGAAGGTCAGTGTTGGATTTAACCCGAACCCGACCCGTAATCCGATTTTGACATCTCTACTGTAAGTGATGCTCTTAAGATGCTGAAGTTGAGAGAGAAAAGAAGATTGTTATACTGGTAAATCAACTCGTTAAGTTTTTTTTTTTTTAAGGTAAGAGGGATAATCAGTATGGTTGATTCATTTTTTATGATAATTCATTAGGGTGGTCGCAGAGTTGTCTTGTATGTAAGTAGCAAATAGAGGAGGATGATAAAGCAGCTAGGGGAGCAAGCTGAGGAAGGAGATAGGCTGTAGTGGAATTAGGAAGAGATTGTGACACCCTAATAACTATTATTTTTTATAGTGATATCACTCACATGTGGGCATAATGTTATGGTGTGTGTATCTATTGCACCTTGTAGCTTCATGCTTGTAGCCAAGTCACCTAAAAAATCAAAATAGAAAGTGAACTAGAAGAAGGAAAAAATGTTCAAAGATTTAATCCAAATTTAAGGATTGGGGAAAAGGTGATGGTTTTTTGGACTAATATGAGAATATATAATGAAGAAAAGGAACAAAATGATCTCTTGACTCTTTATGAAGGATCAAAATAGTCACCAACATCTATATTAAAGAATTATTTTGGTCATTCATCTCTTTAAAAATGAACCAAAATAGTCTTATGATGGGACTACTTTAGTTTTACTTCAAGTAGTTGAGGGATCAAAATGCTCCAGCTTTAATATAGTTGGAGACTATTTTGATCTTTCATAAAGAGTCAACGAACTATTTTGATCTTTCATAAAAAATCAATGGACTATTTTGTTCATTTTTTCTAGTGGTTGTTAGAATGATAATGACATTCGCAACCACTATGAAAGGTGAACTCGAGAAGTTTGAAAGGATGTCTACGATGGTTTCCATAAGGGTGAGGGCATCAACAACCACTACAATAGACCTCGAGAAAGTTGGGAAGGGAAGGCGATGAGATTGAATGAAAGCAAAATTTTGATATGATTTTGTGAGTTAGATACTTATATTTTAGGAACATGATATCAAACACAGTATCTGATCATTTGAAACGTGGATGACTCAATCAAACTTCGGAAGATTTGATAGTTCAATTGTCTAGTCATGACCCAAATCTTGATTATTTTTTCTTGTGCAAAATAGTTTTGAGAATTAAAATGCACTGACTTCATACTGTTATACCTCACAAATGAAAGAGATTATTACATGTGGAGACTGAACACAGAGAACCATTCAGTTTTGTCTCTGTAAATAGTAAAAAACGTAATTTGTTGCGCTTTTACTATTCACAAAACTAAATTAGACGATTCTCTGTATCCGATCTCCGCACGTGATAATTCATCCACAAATGAGGCCAATGAATAGTCTTTTCTGATTGATATCTGATAAAGCAATATCATCTCCTCCCAACAATCAATGCCATCAGTACTAATGTGATGATTTTACGCAAGAAAAGTTATATTAATAAGCCAATGGTTGAGAAATTGTGTCCTTACTTCATACGTGGCCTCTCCTCATCCGTTGGATCAGCATTAATTATCAGTAACAGGATTGTGGTGGGAAATGAACGTTGGCTACCACCAACTCGAACTTGTCTATAAATTATCAAAAAATTGGTGCTCGTTATGACTTACATCTTCCTGCCAATTAGATCATGTCGGCCATTTCTTCATTTACTTTGCTGTGCTGAGATTTTGCAGTTGGAAATTTATTTTCAGAAATATTTTATACATTTTTAATCTTTATATTCATCTTAATCATAATGGTTACCCAACTATTGTATTTTGATAGCTATTCTCTGATTGCCAGCTCTTGATTTTCATCATCAACATTCAATATTTCTCCAATATTCATTATTACAGCCAGACGAGTCAAGATGGTGGCTATACTGTATAATCACATCTTCTTCAATTAAGGGGATCAACGAGTTCATGCACTTTTATTTATATAGTAGACTATTTTAACTGAAAGTCATAACAGATTCTTGTAATGATATAGCCATGTATGTATCAAAGAATAGCAACTCAACACGTGTATAACATTTCCTTATATCAATATCGATATTCGCGATTGAGGATTAAAGCTTGGTTTGGTATAGTTTTATTAGTATTTTTTAGTATAAAAATTTATTGAAAATTATAAAAAAATAGTGATACAAAACTGTCCCAAACGAAGCCTAATTAAAAAGAATAAGCCAAATCTCCTCCGTTTCATTCACTAAATCATAAATGGGGTAGCATTTTTTAAATGAAAATTTCATTTGTTTATGCTTTTCATATTTGATATGTTGTATTTGACAATTCTTACATATTTTTAATTATATACAACAATAAATCAAGGTGATAGCCATATTAATTAATTATATGGGCCGGCCTTATATTATTAATTGCTTTGCTCCTTATATAATCTGATAGGGGTGTACATGGCGGTTGGAGCTGTGGCTCATTGGTTGACAGAATCATGGATTCGTGCTCGAATCCCTAACTGCAAAAAAAAGGACTACATGCATTTTATATGAATGAAAAAGGGGCTTATGATGTTTAATATAATCAAATATGGTGTTTATATGACTTGTAAGTTTATAAACTAATCCGTCCGTGTTAAGATTAGGGGTTCTAATAATAAGACTAGCACAAGTTAGCTCAATTAGGATCAAATTTGACTAAAAATGACATATGATTGTACTCATCAAAAGGAGCACAATCAGCTAAATCAAAGGAATTGAGATCTATGTTTTCAAATTACTTTTGTTTGGTTCCTAAAGAGAGATTAGGAGTTGAATACTTAGAAGTGGACCATCTAATTGCCCAAAAATTATTGATTTTCTTGATCGATATAACTTCATTATTATTATTTTTTTAGATTGTGACTTGATTATCAAGATTATGAAGGTAAAAGAGACCTGGCCTCTTAATTGCGAGCTTTTTTTTTTGGATCATTTATAGAATTATTTTTTTTTTAATTTGTCTCTCAAGAATTTGATCATAGTGGTCTTTACTTTAAGGCTCCGTTTGGAATGATTTTCTTTTGATTTCTTAAAGCAGTTTTTTAGTACATTGATTAAAATTACACTAAAAATTTTTGTACTAAAAAATTACTTTAAGAAACAGTAAGAAAACCATCCCAAGGCTTCGTTTGGGAGAAATTTTTGTTGCTTTCTAAAGTAGCTTTTTAATACAAAATTTTCTTGAACTAATTTTTTTTTTTTACAAGAAAACCGTTTTATAAAATAATAAAAAAACTAAACCCTAAACGAAACCTAAGCGATAAGATTTATTGGACCGCTTCTCTCTCTTAAATTAGGGCTATCAAGAACTAATTTAGACTTACATTAGGTTTTATGGTGAAAATTTTTCATTTAAAAATTTGTTTTACACTCCTATTTTTTGACTATTTTCATGATAAGAAAAATAGTAAAAAAATTTTGAATATGTGGCTGAGAAAAAACTTTCAAAAGCAAAAATAGAAAATAGAAAATGCCTAAGACTTCATTTGTGATAGCTTTTAACTAATATTTTTTTTAGTATTTTAAAAAATTATACTAAAAATTGTGATAGTGCTCTGTTTAATAATGGAAAATAATTTTCGAAAGGCAATGGTAAGGGACTAAAATAATAACATTTTGTAAACAATAATAATTAATAATAATCGCAATCAAATTTATAAATAAAAAAACCGCTCCCAAATTCGGCTCACAAATTCGGCTCATACTCTACACCCGCCTCTGGTATCCACTCTTCCCCATCCAAAAACGAAGCCACGCTGTACTTACTCGCCTCATCCACCCCAATCGCAGGCCTGTACCCAACCCACCTGACCCGGCCCGCAACGCCGGCGCCCGGACCCGTGTTCTCGTACTCAGCATAATTAATAGTGTCGGGCGGCACCACCCCCGGCAACCATGCCAGCCATCCCGCCGGGTCGACCACCGACCCGATCTCCGACTTCATGATAACCGTCGTGGAGTAATTCTTCCACGGGCGGCCAAGAAACGTTGGGCGGGTCACGGCATCGTATGGCCCGATTGTGCATCCCTGGATGGAAATGCCAGTGTTCTCGTTGGGGTCCTTCTTCCCTTGTGCGGTGATGGTGTTGGCTTGGTTGGCAAGGGGTTGGCGCGGAAGGATCTTACAGTTCTGGAATACGACGACGGCGTCGCCGAAGATGAAGTCGACGGTACCGGTGACTTGGCAGTCGCGGTAGAACTGGCGGTTGGAGTGGGCGTAGAGAGTGTCCTGGAAAGCGTCGAAGGAGCAGCGGTAGAAGATGGACCGGTCGGAGCCGGAGCGGAGGGCGACGGCTTGGTGCTTCTCGGCGCCGGCGGTGTTTTTGAATCCGATGTCCTTTGCGATGAAGTTTCGTCCGGTGACAGCTGAGATGGGGTCAAACATAAAAGCCAATGGATCAGGATGAGCTACAATAATTAAAATTCTATTGACTTTTTAGTAAATAAATAAAAAATCTCAACCAAGAAATCAAGATGAGCTGCTAAATTAAATTTCTATTGACTCACCGAACAGATATTACTAACGGTCGGCCAAATGGCCGAGAAAGATAGCTCAAAAAAGAAAATCTAATATCCAAAAGATAGCTTGTTTCTTCCAAGTTTCGATCAAAGCGGCTCTGTGGCATAAACTTTCAAATAAATTAATAATTTTTAAATATGTTCGGTAGAATTTTTAAAAGGAGCATATTACTCTTTTAATTTAATCAAAAGAGCTTAATAAATATAAAATTTAAGAAGAATCGAATCCATAAAAATAAATTATTTTAATTCTTTAGAAATCGAAAGAATTTTTATTAAATCAATTTATACTAATATATATTTATTAAAAAAGTATGTATGTTTTTGTGTTATATAATTTAATAATATACTATTTTTATTAGTTTAAGCTTGGATCTATTAATTTTGTATTTTATAATTTAGTTGTTTAATATAATTATTTTTTATTAATAAAATATTTAACAATTAACATATAACACCATAGAATATTAAGTATCACCTTTAAATTTAACTATTTTGTGATAATACAAAATTAAATATACACTAAATCGTTTAATTCATATTTTATTAAATATTTAAAAAACTATCATATATATATATATAAATGCCTCAATTGTAAATTTTGTAAATTAATATTCATTATGAATCAAGGCCATGTGTCGTGGGGCCCATAATTGCCCACGTTGCCTCAATTATTATTTCAACCGATAAAAAAATTAGGTCAATATAATTTAAAAGTTTTTAAATTTATTTTAAGATAAATATAATATTTTGATAAAAAAAATATATTATGTCACCGTTCATTTTTATAGTATTTATTTATATTCTTAATCAGTTAATTAAATATTAAATAATTTAAACATAATTATTAAAAACAATTAAAATTAAAAAGAAAAGAATGGTAAGATTAATCGAACTCACCGAAGGTTGCCGTCGAGAAGGTTGGCGTTCCGTCGATGAAGTTCTTGTTGCTGGTAATGATCGTCTTGTCCATGCCGTCGCCGACGATCACTATGTTCCACTTGTTCTTATCAATGACCACCGCTTCATTGTACTCTCCTGCTTTAATGTAGATCACAAAGGGGCTCAAATTCCCCTTCGGCACCAGATCCACCGCCGCCTGAACGGTCTTCACACTCCCCGTTCCATCCTGCGCAACCGTCACGTTCGCCGAAGTATTGACGGCGGCCAGAATCCTCCTCTGCCCCTCCGTCGCCCATTCCGGCAGAAACTTTCGGCCGGCTCCGTCGATGGACAGTAGTTTACGATTAATCGGAAAATGTAGCTTTGCTATAATACTGGAAACGATAGCCAGGCTGTTGCTCGCGAGCTGCGTCGAGTTAGCCATCGCCGCCTTCAGCTTCTCCCTGAAACCTCCAGTCGTCCCCTCGAAGCCGTCGAGGCAAGTTTCCTGATCAGCGATCGTTGAACTGAGCCATGTCTTCAGATCCCCAATCTTGCTCTCGGACAAAATCTTCTCGCCTGGTTTCGTTCCCGCGAGAACGGCGGCAGATTCATTAAATCGATCGACGGCGTCGTCGATAAGCTCTCTGCAGTCGAGAACGGCAGCTCGGAGCCGCTTGTCCGCGGCCGGAATGTCGAGTTTGGAGAGGAACAAGGAGATATTGGAGAGGGCGCGGGAGGCGACGGAGAGGGAAAGGTTGAAGAGGGTCGCCGGGTCGGTGTCGATGGCGGAGGAGTTGACGAAAGCGGCGGAGAGGGAGGCGTAGCAGGAATCGGGATAGAGAGTGACGCTGCAGATGGCTTTGATGGAAGAAGAGGTGGAGATGGGAGATTGGTTGGAAGAGGGCTCGTCTGTGTTATTTCGTTTGTTGATGACGAGAACGGTAGCGACGGTGGTGATGATGACGAGGAGGAGAAAAGTGGAGACGCCGATGAGGATTATGCGGCGCCTGGTCTTATGCCGGAATGCGTGGTCGTCGGCGGGATCCATCTTGCCGTAGCCCTTAAAGGAGTGGAGGGTTTCCATGATTGGTTTCTCAGTGAGTTGCTCTGTTCTTGCCCTCTCTGTGATGATGGACTCAATATTTGGCAGTGCCCAATTTTATGCCTAATAATTTCCCTTCGCTTTGAAGGTGGCAGATGGATGGCTAGCTTACGAAGGCCAATTTTGTGGTAAAAAAAGTAAAAAAACTATATATGCTTCAATTTTTATTACGTAAAATTTCACATGAATATAAAACTTTTTTTTGGAAAAGAATATCAAAATTCAAAAAAAAAAAAGTTTGAACTTTTACTTTTAATTTTTAGTACACAATACAGAAAAAAGATTTATATAACCGACTCCATATAGTGGGATGAAATCTAGCATAAATATTAGATTTCATCAAATGTCCCTCAAACGTCTCAATTTCGTCTTCTTAAGCTCTTTTTTATTATAGAAGATTTTTTATTTTGAGTATGAGCGAGTAGAAAACAACTAATAAAATCCTTAGAAATTTCATCTTTTTTCTTAGGAGCAAGATTCTTAGAAAATAAAAATAAATTTGACTTTCTTGCATCTTTCATTTATCTATATGATGCGAATTCCTATCCTTACATTTTTTTTTTTTGAACGACTTTCTTACTGCTTCTTAAAACAATTCTTTAGTATAAAAATTAAAATTTGTACTGAAAATTTATTTTAAGAAGCAATAAAAAAATCGTCTCAAATAAGATCTTAATGTAACTCATCTTAATTTATTGATTGAGAGTTTTAACTATCAATTAAAAAATTTCAATTTTGAAACTTATATATTTAATATTTGTGTGAATTTGATTTGCTCTAAAGTAAAAAAATTAGAAAAATTCCTACACTTATATTTTTTTTCTTTTTTTAAACCAAAAATATGATTTTTGGCCGTTATAAAGAGCCGTTGATAAAAGGGCAAATTTTTAAAAGGAGCAAAGTTAATAATTGTATTAGGTTTAGGAGCATGAAATTAATTTAATTTAAAAAGGAGCAGAAACGCAATCCTACTTTGCATTTTCTGAAGAAAACGCAAAGCAGGATCGCATTTAATTGTATTAGGTTTAGGAGCATGAAATTAAGTTCAAATAATGTTAAAATGCCCCTAGATTTGATTTGGATGAAGAAAACGCCACCTACTATCGCATTTTCAAAGAAAATGCAAAGTAGCTTTGCGTTTTCTTCAGAAAACGCAATCCTGCTTTGCGTTTTCTTCTGAAAACGCAAAACGCAAAGGATGAGTGCGTTTCTGCTCCTTTTCAAATTAACTTAATATCATGCTCCTATTCCTAATACAATTTTAAACTATGCTCCTTCTCAAAATTAAAAGCGCGTAAAAGTCACATGGGCGTCCCAAACACCAGCATAGATATCACGTTGCGTGTTTCCACATTTGCCATTCAATAAATAATAAGTAAATCAGGACAACACGAAAGAAGCCTTTAAATCATTTGAAACATATAGCCCACCTTTAGGTATTGAGCTGGAAGTTCCCCTAAATAATATATATATGAGCTTTTATTTAATTCGCTAAAATATTCCAAAAAAAAATTAAAAAAGGTCTTTTGAATATATTTTTAAGCCCTCTGAACAAAAAAAAAAAAAGAATATTCTGTGTGCGTAAAATAGATTAAAATGTTTCGAAATTTTAATAAAAAATTTACTAATTTAAAGCAGATTATATTATTTTAATACCATTATAATACAATTTATATAAAGGAATTCTCACAAAATTTTCATACCATCATAATATAATCTCACATTAATGAACAGCTTACAGAAAGAAATTAAGTTGTTGGGGAAGGTCTGTTCCACTACATGAATTAGTGGCAAAATGAAATTATGATTATTATTTAAAAAAGCAAAGCGGCAAGAAAGCTGACCCAAACCCACCCTGTGTGGTGTCATACCGTTTGTCGGAAAGCCGCTTTTAAAATAGCAATAATAAGCTAAATATCTGCTTTCTAATGGCTAATGGTATGTTTGGAAGCACTTTCTGAATGCTTTGATTTTTAGACAATAATCATAATTTTATTTGGATATTATTTTTCTTTTATTTTATTATTACTTTTTTAAAAAAAAATTATACTGAAAAATTAATTTTTGCAATCATAATAATCAAATTATTTTCTCTACAATAACTTCACAATTAATCTTATGAAACACTGCATCCATCTCAAACAGACCCTAAATCATTATTTAAATAAAATAAAATGAACAATTTTTTCAATTAGGAAATTCATTTATTTCACGAGATATAAAATTTGGATGCATTATTTTTTAAGTATAATGTCGGGTACAACTTATACTTTATTCATTATTTAAATAAAAATTATCAATCTATTGTTTAGAATATGTTATTAAAATTATAAATTTATTATTTTATATCTTAAATGTACTTCATTACTTAAAATTTATTTTAGTGCTTTGAATATTTAATTTATTATTTTTGCATATAAAAGGAAAAAAGTAATTCAATTATTTTACAAATCACAATAAAAAACAATCATATGAATAATTTAGATTAAATTGATAATTAAAAATAAGTTTACAACTAATTTTATTGTCATTCAATGATTGAAAAAGTCAATCAAATGATAATGGTTTAGAAGGCTAGGTGATGGCTACGATGGTGATGGCAGAACTCAACATTATTTTATGGAAATTGGAAATGATAATAGTCGAATAATAAATATCAGATAATGTCGATCGAAGAGCAACCCTTTAAAATTTTTCAAATCCATAAACTCTTTTAAATCTAGAATGTAATTGTATAAAGTTTTCTTTGACCCTCTTTCATTATTTGCCAAAATTGAAAAGTTCTCGTAAAATTATTACGGGAGGCCGTCCGAAGGCAAATTAAGACACGTTTAATGCGTATCATTACTTTGATACAATTATATATCAAATGACATAACACATCCTGATTGACCTCCCAACATTATGGTGACCACACGTAATGATTTCTCAAAGATTAAAACAACCAAGCAATTGCATCAATGGACAATAAAATACTTTATTTTTTATGAAATAAACTTACTACATCAAATCTCCATTATCAAGAAATCATTTACCAGCTAAATAGTCAATCCATATGCAAAATTCTTAATGTTTATTTACAAATCGATAATAAAAAAAGACCAGAATCCCCACCATTACTACCATGCCCAAGAGTACATAAATCCTAATCTTTTGCAGTTCTCACTGTGCACAAAATATGGGGGTTGAAAAACTAATAAACATAAAATTTGAGGTTTCCATGGAAAATTTGGTTTCCAGCTAAAAAGAATCAATATGTTAAATGGATTTTTAACATATTCTTACACAATTGCCCAAGATATCAGGTGCTGCTCCACCTCTTCCCAATTATGAACCTTAGTGACTAGGCTGTAAGAATCTACAGAGTCATCCTTGCACCATGGATAGGAGTTGTGGTAATCAAAGAGGAGGACTCTAATGCCAGCCTCAGCACATTCCACAGCATATCTTGGGTTATCATCTATCAGTACCTTAGCACCAATGGATCTGCAATAAATAAAAGGATTAGAATATTTTATGCAATTATTTAAAAATTAATGGGCGATTACATTTATAACTCCTTAAATTCATAACAAAATACCAAATTGTATAGTTTTGCTTTTGCTAAATTCCCATTGGTTTGATTATGATATGCTCAAATAGATAGATTCAATTAAAAAAATGACATGAGTATTAATCTTATAAATAGCCAAATTTCAAGTGTTATATACAGTAGCCTCCTGGTTAGGTACGCAATTTGAACCGAAAATTTTCGTGCGTACCTAACCGGTAGGCATACTTAGGGTTTCCTTTCAGTTTGCGACATCCAATTCGCAGCTCACGCAATTTGCAACCTCCAATTCACACCAAAGGCTCTGTTTGCGACCTCCAATTCGCAACCCACGGCACACCATTCACGACCTCCAATTCGCAACCCCGTTTGAATACAACAAATACTATTGAGTTCTACTTCAACAAATACTGTTGCATCTCAGGGCTTTGAATCTCTCAATAATCAGGATCTTAACTTAAGAGGATCAAATGTTCTACTCTGAGGTACAAGAGGAAGCTAGAGATGAATTTGATGATCTTAAAAAATCTTTTGAATGATTCCAGAGAAATGTTCGAGCGGTCACCCTCAATGTAAGACGTAAGAAATTGCAAAACTTACGCCAAATGACCATTTATGACATGTTCAAGTTATAAATGATGAACCCTATGTTTTTGTTCAAATTTTGCGTACTTAACCCAGATCCGTACTTAAACGGGTGCGTACTTAAGCGGGAGGCTTATATATATATATATAATTCTCCCAAAATTTAGAAGAATCTAATGTCGAATACTGCGTTATCTTTTAAAGGGAATTATGATTTTTTTTTGGGGTCAAGTACTGCATAAATTTTTAAGATGTTATTTGCAGAAAATGCTGAAAAAGTTGAATTACTCTTGATTCAACGATAATTGCGATAATTATAAAATATTTGATTATTTCTTTCCATTACTTCTCCCCAGTTAAAAGCACATCATTCGACCAACCAACTTTCAATTCAACATTACGTGATATTGCTTCCTGGCCATTTGATTATGTCAGAAAAATTCACCAAGCTCTAACATTAAGTTTATATACACTAGTTTGTTTAATTAAGACATCGTTTGAGATAACTTTCTAACTGCTTTAGTTTTCAAACCGCAATCACATTTTTATTTGACCACTGCTTTTTTTCTGCTTCCAAAAAAATTTATACTAACAATTTATTTTCTACAATAACTTTAAAATGTACTTTCTCTACTGAAGCTTTACAAAGCAATAAGAAAAGTGTCTCAAATGAAGCTTAAGTCCCCAAAAGTGAATTTAACGCTGTCTCACACAAATAGTTCCCTGCAATGCAGCATAAACTTGCATGCATAAGCATTGGCAGAAAACCTCTTGCACTTGTTTTGGATGAACAGTTATGGATATTTAGTTTATGCACCTCTGAAAATTCCAAAGAATTTGGAAGGCACAATAGAAGCGCAGCAAAAGAATTTAATGAATTTTACAAAGATTATTGAAAATTTCCTTAAAGGCCATCCTTTCCCACTGTCCTTAGTTAAATAGACAAAACACCCAGTTATCATATAGCATAAAACAAAAGAAATAGAACATTCGCAGGGGATACTGCAACATATGAAAAATGCTGGTAAAGCTAGTATAATTTACCTGCAAATCTCAGATTTTGGCCTTGATTTCCCATCCAACGCAAAATGATTTCCAAAGTGGATCTCCTTAAACAGGCCAGGAAAATGCCGCTCAATCCAATCGCATGTCTGATCTTTAATAACATTTTGCCGAGATCTTATTAGCAGAAAAAAGGTTCAATTAGAATGTACCAAAAAGTTGTGCAGTGGCAAACTTCGGCTTCGTTTGGGACGGCTTTCTTGTTGCTTCTTAAAGCAGCCTTCTAGTATAAATTTTTTAAGTTTTGTACTTAAAAGCTGCTTTAAGAAGCAACAAAAAGCAATCCCAAACGAAACCTTCAACATCAAAGTGCGGTATAATGTCAAAATGCTTACGTCACAACTGATAAGTTGCAGAAAGCTGACAGATTACAAAGAGCAGTATGAGCACCAGGAATGGGATGAATACCAGACGTAAAATACTGGGTTTGAAAAAAATCGTGGACCCGTATTTCAGCTGCCAAATCGTTGAGCACAATTGAGCAAAGGAAGATGGAATTATAAAAACAAATAACTAGAGCATTATTCCTAAGTATTTCACCTCCCTTCTTTTTAGTGGAAAGAAAGATAAAATGAGTGCATAAAAGTGATATAATTGGTACCTTCAGCACGAGTGCAATTCCATATCTGTTCAGTAAGGGAGACAAAATAAATAGCAATAATGACTTTAAATAAGGAAAAGGTAAGCCCATACTAGAAATATACTAGAAAAAGTTTGCACAGTTAAACGCCAAAAACACAAATCTGAGGTCATGGGGCAATACCCTAAAGAACTCGTAGATATAATAGTCTGAAACAGTGTGATATGATGAGTACCGATCTGCAACAAATTTATTAAGCGCCGGGATAAAGCTGCCAAGAACTGCGAATTGAAAAGCAAGAATGCGTAAGAAAGTTTTACAAGAAACAATACACTGATAACAATAAGTTTTACAAGAAAAAATGCACATATAACAGTAATAACAATAGCTTCCTCTTATAAAGAGCAATTTGTTTGAAAAATATCAATCAAAATTCATCAGAGAACCTAAATTCTTTTTTTTTTTTTTGAACAACATCATTGGCGAAGCAAAAAAAAATTCTATTGAGGCATAAATTAGAATTTTTTAATATTCCATTAGTTTGTTTATTCATGCTTGAGACCGTAATTTATTTCCATATAAAAATAAGACTTAAAAGGGGATGAAAGTGAATCATCAATCGCCATTCGCCAATATATAATATAAATTCCCAAAGTAATGAAAAAAGGGAAAGAAAAAAATGAACACAGCTTTTGCCCGATGATCCTACCAACACAATATACACGATATTCAAACTTGAGTAAAAACTAATTAAAATTGAACACAAAGCATTTTATGTACGCCCATCAATCGAACATTATAAATCATTTGAGCTGAGTAGGTCTAGCAGTAGCAACTCCAAATCCTCCCATAAATTCAACTAAAACTGAAAGATTTTCTTAACTTTTGGCCTCCCAAGCCAATTTTGCTTATTCCATGAAAAAAAGGGAGGAGAAACACTAGTAAAATAAAATATAAACAAAAAAGGATAAATTAGATGCAAAGTTGATATAAAAGCTGAACTTCAAATTGGTCTTTATTTTTTTTTTAATATTACAATTAGGGCATTGGGACAGTTTTCTCAGCATTGCTTTCAAATCACAACTATAGTTCCGTTTCATTACTATTTTCTTCCTACTTTCTCGATCTTTTCAGAAAATTCTAACGTAAGTTGTTTTTTTTCTAATCAAAGTTGCCAATATATGGTAGCTTTAAGAAAACAACTGTTTGAATTTTTTTTTTTAAAGAACATATTTATAACATCCACAACTTTTAAAAAAATTACTTTTCCCACAAGAGCTTTACAACGCCCTTACAAAATGCTCCAATTGTCCCAAATAGAACCTTAGTCTGAAGATGTTCACTCATATGAGTTTTCTATCTTAACCTTGATACCCATAACATATCAGTGTTAGCCAACTGACATTAATTCCAATCATGCGATATGGCTCGTGTAGGCTTATATATATATATGTATGTATATATATAAATTAATAAATAGACAATTGCTTTTATTATAAATGTGTTCGTTCATAGATATGTTCATGAACGTGTTTGTTTGATAGTTAAAAAAATTCGTTAAATATGTTCGCGAACAAGCTCGATAAGCACTAAACGACGAACATGAACTGAATATGAACCGAACATTAACACTCATTAATTTAAATGAACCAAACATGAACACAAATAATAAAGCTCGAACAAATATGAACCAAACTTGAGAAAGCTGATATTAAATGAACACTCACATACTCGGCTCGGCTCGGTTCGTTTGCAGCCCTATCTCAAAGAAACTCCCTCTCTCAACCTCATGTCATATATCTCCCTTGTGAAGTGGACAATCACCCAAGTTCTCTTGAAAGAAAATGTCTCTGATTACTCAAGAACTCTGTCACTCAAGACATATGATGAGTTTATAAAATGAGCTCTTAAAAAATTCTAATTTTTAAATTTCAACATTTGATCGCACAATATGACTCACAGATCACACAATATGAATAATTCAATTTCGTCGAAGAATGTCCTGTACGATGCATAGTCGTTAAGCACGATTAGTTCAATTCAATCACTAATCGTACTGTACAGTAGTACAGTATGATTAGTTTAATCGAATTACGGATCGTCCAACGAACTCTTGGGTGAATTGAACTATATGATATTTATATCATACAATATGATTATTACTGATGATTAAATCCTGATTTGATTCCTTAATCTATGGGATTAAATTAGGTAATTTAAATTAATGTTCGTATAGTATGAACTAGCCGTACAATACGATTAGTTCAAATTTCAAAATTCAAATTTTCTTATTTTAGTTAACATAAATTTGACGATGGAGTTTTATCAAAATAACATATTATCCTATATGATTTAAGGTCAAACAGTATGATTATTTAACCCAATTCTAATTAATCTCATTTAATAAAACATTTGAATTAAATTTTTTATTTATATAGATCGTACAATATGTTTCTGATCATACAACACAAGTTCGATCGTACAACACGATTTTGATAGTACAATTTGACTACAAAAAAAATCAAATACTTAATTTTACTCTCCATTGTGTGTGTGTGCACGATTGTCTAGCCAACAAACACTTAATACAAACAAAAAATAAAAAGTATAGACTCTACCAAACATAGCCTGGCTTATACATTAATGGCTTAACGCTATATTGTCTTAAGTCTTGATTCTTCAATGTTGTTCGATGTACGCTGTACTCGAAATGATTAATGATACACGAGAAAAATATTCAATATATAAAGCAGGAATAACAAAATACTCATCTGATAATGTTTGTAATCATCAAAACATAAGGTCTGACTCCCGGATTGTAACAATCTCCTTATTTTGGATGATGACAAACATTATTGGTTGGAATTTTAAATTTGTAAATTTCATATTCAATTCTCTGCTTAGTTCTTCACCTCGCTAAATGACTTATTTAAAAATATAGAGAACATTTGATTTTCAAATTTTGATGTTTTTTAACGCAACATTTTTTATTTATTTTAAACATGCTTTTTTAAAAAAGAAATGCAACAACACAAATACTGAAAAGGAAACAAATAGCATTAGTAAAAAAATAAATTGTACAACCAACTCTACTCTCTACTTCCCCTTTTGACATAACTAAAAAGAGTAATTAAAAATAAACTACAATGCAAGTAAAAGAAATAATTAAAATATAAATACAATAAAGAAAAAATAAATAACAACCACTACTCATCAAATAGATCTTGATCAGGTGGTAGCGGTAGCTGTAAGTAGGGTTGCAAGGATGAAAATTGCTACTAAAATTAGGTGTGATCAATCTCGTGCTTCTGCTATAGTTGCTCCTATCGTGTTGTGTGTCTCCAATTGCAGTTCTAAGTGATCAAATTGCTCAATCAAGGAGTCGGGAGGTTGTGGCTAGAAGGCTGGTGCTATATATGTTGATACCTCAAGGGATAGTGCTCCACCTTCCTCATTAGAATCATGTTCTTCTACAGGTGTTGCCCTATGATTGTCGCTATAGAGGATGTGGAAGGAGCTATCGATGAAGAAGGTAGGGAAGTTGTCTGCTAGGGTAAGATATATCAAGTTATATTTTGCATTTAATATATAAGCTATGATGTGTCCTAGTGTCAGGTTATGTCTGCGGTGTGCCCTTGGATTCCTAATCATGGTCAAATTTTCAATGTAGTAGATAAGTATGTCCACAACATTATGGATAACAGAGGTGTAATATTGGCCTTATTGCCAGTTTAAAAGGTATTGAGGTTCTAAGGGCGTACTCGATAATACAAGCATCCAAGACTAAGGTGTGGACTAAAGGCTAATGATGGTTCATGGGAGTGTTTCTAATAGTGAGATTAACTGGGTCCAATCGTAATCTCCAATAGTGCAGATATCGTGTGGTTTTGCGCCCATGGTAGAAATATGTAGGAGTTCATGAAAATCTTGGTATGTAATTTATATGGGTCATTTACAAAAGTAAGATTGCGTAGCAGTGCATTCAGAGTTGATTCTAAGACTTGCAAAAAATTCAAAAAGCATTTCAGAGTGGAAAAAAATGCAAGGTTAAGAATGAATTGGAGTGTATTGCTAATAAATAGATCTAGTACCTGATATTGAATGATATCTTGGTTTAGGATCCTTAAAAAAGTGATTTAAGCGGGCCTATATCGGTGATATGCAGCTTCATCGTTGGTCGTTTGTAATCAGTTGCCAACTTGGGATCGAGAGGAACTTCCTGGGAGAAGTCAGGCTTTCTTTCCAGCCATCGAGAATGCTAAAGACAAGAACTTGAGAGAATGAAGGTTTGGAATAGAGAGGTACGTTTAAAATGAAAATGTTCCCATCTATATGAAGATTCAACCTGATCGTACAGTATGATCGACATCATACAGTACGAATAGAAGAATCCAAATCGTCTTGTCCGATTTGTCTTAAGAGTTGGTAAAATTGTCCAGTACGATCTTCGTTTTTTTTTTCGGTTCATCCCGAAGAGCCAACTGTACGACCATTGACTAAATGAATCATCCAGTACGAATAAGTGTTCTTATAGTACGAAATTTAATTAAGGATCATACTGACCAAATTAAAGTTGGTCCCATGGTTATTGTCAGGTAATTCATACAGTACGAATAGGACTTCGTACAATACGAACCTCAATAGTTGACTTAATATGAGCCGTTGGCTTAAATGAATGGCTGATGCTATGCTGACAGACGTATATCGTACAGTATGAAGGTGATCGTATAGTGCAATGTGCAGTAAATTTTAGTGGTGCGTGTGATGATCATGGATAATTCTATAAGTATAGGCACACACAAAATTTTTTGACACAATTTATAAAAAAATATCAACAATAATACAAAGAAAACGTGCAAAAAAAGCATAACAAAAATATAAACATCAAACACAAACAAAAATTTTAGCATCCACTGACCTTAAAGTCTTAAGCACTTATATCAATAATATCAAGTATAGTCCTACATGTGCTGAGCATATCATAATTTAGGGGTTTGTTAAATTTGTCTGCTAATTTATTTTCACATCTCCCTTGACTACGTGATCTCAAATGAAGTGATATCTAATGTTGATATGTTCAATACAAGAGTGTTGAATATGATATTTAGAGTGCATATCACACTCGTTTTATCACACATGATAGATGGTTTCTACTGGTAGTCTAAAATCAAGAAGTTGTAACTTCAACCAAGGGACTTGGGCAACATAACTTCCTACATCTATATATTTAGCTTCTGCAGTAAACAAAGCTATAGAATTTTGCTTTCTACTGGACAAGGAAACTAGAGATGTCCTGTGAATTGACATGTTCCTAAGGTGTTCTTCCTATCTACTCTACATCCAACAAAATCTAAATTTGAGTATCCAACTAAGTCAAAAGTTACACAATTCCTAGGATATTAAATACCTAAGTTCTGAGTGTCCATTAGATACCTTAATATTCTTTTGACGGCGGTCATATGGAATTCCTTATGGTCAACTTGAAATTTAGAACATAGAAAAACACTAAACATAATATCAGATATGCTGCCAGTCAGGTAAAGTAAGGAACCTATAATCCCTTTAAATTTCTTTTGATCGATTGATTTATAGTCATGATCTTTATCTAACTTGGTGGTCAGGCTCATCGGTGTATTCATACTTTCACAACCTTTCATATCAATTTTTTTTTAGAATTTCTTTATATATTTAGTTTGACTTAAAGAAGATTTCATCCTCTCTTAGCTTAATACAAAATCCAAGAAAATAAATTAACTCACCCATCATAATCATCTGGAATTCATTACTCATAGTGGAAGAAAATTTTTACATAAATCGTCATTTGTGAATTCAAAAAGAATATCATCGACATAAATCTGAACTATCAGTATATAATCTCCAATATAATATATTTCAACCCTCTGATCCAAAGGAATTCATGAAAATCTCCTTAAAAGAGGACAACATAAAGAAGAAAGGTGAAAGGTGCAATTGTTGGAATGCCTCAATTTTTCCCAATAAGGTCCCCTAGAAAAGCTTATATGATAAAAGTATTTTATGAGATGAGAATTATGCAATGTCATTCAATCTAAAGGATCTAATTGTAATATTTTAAAAAATATAGGCCAACGAAAAGTGGCGCTTATAGAACTTAAATATAATTTACCTGAGAAAATTTTCAATAACTAAAATTTAGTATCACATTGTAAGACAAGACAACTAAACTACTTATTTAAAAGATGTAAAAGAGACAACAACATCAACAACATCAAGCCTTTATCCCACTACGTGGGGTCGGCTACATGAATCCTTTTTCTCCATTGTGTCCTATTAAAAGTCAAATTCTCGTTTAAATCTAATAAAGAAAGGTCATTCCTAATATTTTCTAACCAAGTATTTTTAGGTCTACCCCTACCTTTCTTAACATAAGTCAAGTCTAATACCTCTACTCTCCTAACCGAGTCATCACAAGGCCGCCGTTTTATGTGACCAATAAAGATGTAAAAGAGAGATAAAAGAATTTAATATAGTTAATTAGATTTAATAAATGCATCAAAGAGTAAAAATTTTATCCATCTTTGCCTTCCCACCCTTCTTATCAAAAATTTTATGTAAATAAAGCAAGTAATCATTCTTATAGGAATATAGCAAAGGAACTAAATAATATAGGTAAGATATCTTTATTTATATGCATACACGCAAATTATTTATTTCATGTAAATGCTCGGTTTGACTTGACTCAACCTATATTTGAGCGAGACATATCTATAGGTTAGGTAGATTTTAAAACTATTATTCTTCTAAACTTTTGAAGGCACAAGTATTAGATATTTTAACATAGGTAACATCTAAATAATATAATCAGGGATGACCCCAAAAAAAAATGTTCAATATTCATATGGGTAAAATATCATACCAAATCTTATCGTTTTGTGAAACAACTTGAATCAACATTAAAATCATTATGTATTAAAGTTTCATATAACCTTGCAATTTTAACATATAGTTTTTCGTAAGCTCTACTTTTAAGTTAAAATGCTTAATATTTGAAATAGCCAAAACGTCCACATAACTTTCACTATCAATTATAAATTTATATAGTTTATTATCATGCAAAAAATAAGTTTGAAATATAAAAATTTTATCCTAATCATATTCAATATTAGGTGCAGTAATAATACATCTCATAATTTTTAAATAATGATCCAATAAAATGTCTTCATAATCATTTATCACTTGCTTAAATTCATGAGTATACATCCTTCATTTCCTTATCATCTTAATACTCTACATGAATATATAACTTCATGCTTGGACAGTCAATTGTATCATAGCTAACTTGATGACAATCAAAATATATTTTTACAAAATGTTTAAAACAAAATGCACTTCTGATGGATTTTTCTTTGTATATTTGCTAAGGGAGATATTACCACCCTTAAAAACAGAAGGAACAATACTTTAAGTTTTGTGACAATAAGGCAAATTAATGGTACATGATTGAATCTTTTGGCAGACCAGGATTTCAATATTTACTCAAATTCTAATAAAGTTGAAATGAATGTTCAATCGATGAAATAATATAGGGTGTAACTCTTACTTAATATTAGCAATAAAATTCTATCTAAATCTATAAAGCTTTCTTTTTCAGATAACCTGCTATTTAATAAATCTTCAAATATATTGATATAATCAATAAGATTGTTTGTTCCATAATTTAAAAAATTATAGTAACCAAGCAAATGTTCACAATATGACAATGGAAGATGCTTATCTTATAGCGTACCTTCTTTCTCTACCTAAGTTGATATATGCACTTTGTCAGAATTTTCTCTTTACTTTTTCATGCAAATCCAATATATTATACTTTTGTCAATTTATTTTAACTTAACAAAGCTTATTTACCACTCACCAAACATATTTTGTTATTCCAATAATAATCCATATCCAAAACTCAATAAAAAAAAGTTCTGAAATCTATCCTCACATTAAATGTAAGGCTTCTTCTTCTTCTTCTTCTTCTTCTTCTTCTTCTTCTTCTTCTTTTTTGAACTTTTTAAATTATTTCATCATCCAAATCATGCATATGACATATGATTTTTTCATATATCAAGTAGGAGATTCTGTCGCATCTATCATAGGAGGAATCGACGATCGACGGCTACTATTAGGAGTCTCTATTAATGATGGATTTTATGTATTTCTTGTACATATGTTTTATTTTTTACCATTGTACCGCTATGCAGGATTAATTTGTGTTGTAGCCCATAGGGCATTTTAGTTTTTGAGTCTCTTTTATTTTGAGGGCTATATATGGAGGCCTTCACTATTAAAGGAAGATGATGATTAATGAAAAATTTGGGCATTCTTGTTCTCATGAGTGTTGAGAGCTCTAGAGAGAGGAAAAGTCCCTACTAGGTGAAGGCAAAAGCAACTCCCGCCAGCCGCAGGAAGTGTTCGGGCTCTCGGTTTCCCCTTCACCTTCCTTTCCTCCATCCCTCATTCTAGCTGAAACCACCCCTCTCCTCCCCCCTCCCCCCCCACCCTCCAACCTTGCCGCCGGCCAAGCCCCTTTCCCCACCTTGCCGCAGACCAATCTCCATCCCCCACCTTGCCTCAGGCCAACCCACCCAATCCCTTTGGCTCTAATTTCAATTTGGTCCATTATTACTTTCCTAATTTAATTCAAGGTATCTTGGGAAAACCTAAAATTTGAATTTCAAAATTCAAATTAATTTTAAATTCAAATTATCCCTCATATTTTGGATTAATTAAGAAAGCTCCCTCTATTACTTTAATTTGAATTTTAAGTTTTGAAAGGCCCTTAAATCCTTTCCTAATTTAAAGTTCTAATTATAAAAGTCAATCAATTCACCCAAATCAAGTTCCCCATCATTGGGGCGCCCCCTCTCTCCTAGTCTCTCTCTCCCACTTATAGCCCCTTCCTAATTGAAACCCAATCAAGACCCCCCTCCTAAGGACCGGCCACCCCTTCCTCTCTTTTTGGGAATTCAAATTTGAATTATCTCCTCTCTCTCATATCATTAACTCCACTAATTAATTACCTCACTCCAAAATAATTGTGGGATTTAATTCTCAAATTCTCATAGTCTCTTTTGAATCCCTCCTCTCCTCTTTCTCCATACAAGGCACCGGCCACCCTAGGCCCCTTCCGGAATTGGAAGAACTTTCACTCTCCATGGATGGACGACTCCAACCACGATCATGGATTCGTATTTGACCCTCAAGGATGAGTGGATGTTCATCGGTCACCCTTCTTCGACATTAATTTTGAGATTGACCACTTCGTCGAAGACTACATCGATTAAATCTTCTTTTCCTTGACAACCGCCATCGACGAGCATCAACTTCCTGTACAGTGGAAAATCCTCCAACATCCACCAGCTACCTCCTCTCTGAATAACTCTTCATTGAGCAATACTGGTGGTAAGTGCTTACTGTATTGTGGTGGCATCGTTAATATTGTATAAATTATTCTTCTGCTGAAAATGCTTGAGAGTATGAGTGAGAGAAACACAAGTCGATCAATATAATTGTTAACCGGTTGATTCTTGTGATTGGCAAATTAAACATTTCATATTTTCGATCTTATTTTAATTTCTCCCTACTTTATATTATAATTGCATGCTATTATAAGATCTTTAACTGAGAAATCCTAGAATCTATGCTTGTGAAACATTAAATTTTAATCAACAAGCTTAATGACTTTTTATAAGCAATTCCTGTAACTGCTTTATGTTTCACATCACATTCAATCCATAGAAACTAATATTTTAAGTATTTCCACCAATATCTACCTAAGTTAACATGCAAATTAACGTAACCATTTATAGGATTAAAATAAACTTCTTATTGATTAGATCGTTGTTGGATTGAAAATGAGCAATTTTCGAAGTATAATTATTCCTCTAACTTTGTTTCATATCCTCCTCCCATTTGATCTCACTTCAATTAATTGTTCTTAGAAATTTTCTTATATTGCATATTTTTATTGATCTATAAAAGAAACCTAATATTGAGCCCCATTCTAAAAAGCATGTGATACAACCTATAGTTTTGATGCCAAATTTGATGTAATACATAGGATACAGAATTTCTAATATAAATATAGCATCTGATGACCATAAAAAATGTTACAAACAGAAAAAAAAAAAAAAAAAAAAAAAAATTGAAAGGCCAAGTTATTAATCCATATCATCTATTGACCATCTTTGATGATAAAAAAATGATAGAATCAAATTTAGGCGAAAGACATATAACCTTCAATTAGAAATAAAATGACTTGAATAAAGGATCAAAAAAGCCACACACTTGATTAAAATTTCATGCAATTGAAATAAATCTAGACCAAATATTATTATACATAATCTCACTTTCAACTATTAATGAAAAATATTTAAAAAAGAAGAAAGACAAAAGAAAAAAGAACGGAAAGAAACTAGAAAAATAAAATAAACCTCTCCCTTATGCAAGGAGATAATCTCTCCCAAAATTCTTTAAGTCTGACATATAATTGAAGAATTGACTCTCAAAAAAAAAAGAATTGCACAACCAAATAGAAATTTTACTAATAATACAATGTTTTAAGTACGTGTCATGTTCCACCATTTATAATCACAAAATAACTTAGAAATCAGCCGTCATCAACTTCATATGAGATAGAGATGCGGTAAAACAATAACAAGAAGTTCCAACTGCTGATGAAAAAAATGCTAACAAAAGAAACCCAAGCCGCTCATGTCATAGTCTCACTAGGATCATTAACAGAAGCCTACATAAGAGCCTAAAGAGATAAAATCCATCTAAGAATTGGCTAGATGGGGATCAGTGTCAACAAATGCACAAAGGAGTTGCAAAAGCTGCAATCTTCAAAAGGTTGGAACAAAGGTTATGTTGAAAAGAAACAAAGCTGAAAATATAGAAAAAAGATTCCTAGTGACATCCTTAATGATAGTATTTTTCATATTGAAGTTCCGCAACTAATCAACAGCCAATTTAACATTCCCAAAAAAATTAAACACAAAAGACACATCTTACGGCTCCAGGTACCGCAGGAGATGGTCCAACCATCCTGTGGCTCCAGGTTCCCACACAGAGTTGGCTAAATCAACCAGATCACAAACATTGTGTTGCTCATAAGTGGAAATGCATACCTCGGAGCAATGAGGCATCATCTCATCCAAGCCGCCGATTTGATCAGGTCAGCCCCATCTAGGCCACCAGCTATCTGAATCAAAGCAAAGGCGGGTGAATGGGGGGGAATTGTAGGATGGTCAGGCCCTTGCGTGCGGCTAAAGGAGACGAAGCTTTGTCCCTTCTCGTGAGGAACAAAGAGACGAGGCTTTAGCACTTCTCGTTCGAATGAGGGAGACGGGGCGGTGGCCCTTCACGTGTGGATCTTCCTGCGCGAAGTTGAACAATGGCGATGGAGCTGAATCCTCATGCCAAGCAACGAAGTCAAACTGCTGTGAAACAACAGGAGTTACTTAAGAATTAAAGAAAGAAAATTAACAAAATAATCCCAAAATAAAGTTATTACTTATAACAAGGATTGATCCTCGGAATTCCTAGTCTTTAACTTGCTTAGGCAAAGAAGATCGAAGTCGATTAACCAAGCAATTCAAGAAAACGCAAAGAGTAATTGTAAAACTACGACGATCAACAAGAATCCACGATTTAATAATGAAAACTTTCACCTTTGGAGCTCATACGCTCAAATAGTCTAGGCTTTAGCGGAAGAAGAGTCTCCACATTAGAATCGAGGTCACTCCGAGGAAGAAGGAACCTAGGATCGTCGTTCTTGGATAGGTGAACGGAGTGGTGGAGGATGATTGTCGTCCAATGATGATCCAACATCCTTTTGACCTTTGCTCGTCGATCACGTCAACTAAGGTATAATGGATACAGTCGATATATTCTTCAATGGTGTCGTCGAAATCAAAGCCCACGTCAAAGAATGGCGATTGGATAATGTCGACTTGATCTCGATCGTCATGCACAAATCCAAAGTTCCATTCGGATTCCGCCATGCATCCTCGCCAAGGGCTGAAGGAGTACCCAAGATGGGAGAGGGGGTGGCCGGTTTGGAGAGGTGGAGGGGAGAGGGGGTGGGCCGTGGGCTAGATGAAAGAGAAGGTCACGGTTTGGGTGGGAGAGAGGGGAGAGGGTGAGGTTAGGCCTGTCAAAACCGGGTCACGGGTCGGGTTCGGGTTCAACCCGAAACTGACCCGGGTTCATACGGGTCAACCCCCCCCCTCATGTTGAAATCCGTTTTTGCTCGATTTGAGCAGGTTTACCCGCAAAATGAACTAAAGCAGGGAATTATAAATACATTAGGAATTTAGTTTGCTTTATTCAAGTGTCCATACAAACACCAAAAAGTGAAAAAGCAAAGTATTCACTATACAATAACCCCTAAGTAGATGTTAAAAATGATTTATTTTAGTACTGCAAATGTCGATGGAAAATGCTAAAAAAAGAAAGCCAAGCCTCTTACGCCATAGTTTTGCTGGTATCATTAACAAAAGCCTTCAAAAAAGCCTAGAGAGATACAATGCAACAAAGAATTGGCTAGATAGGAATTACTATTAGAATATACACAAAAAAGCTGCAAAAACTACCATCTTGAAAATTAGGAACAAAGGATATGCTGAAAAGAAACAAAGTCGAAAATATAGAAACTATGAGTCCTATTGATAGGGTAGCATCCTATGAATGTAAATAAAAACTCCTCCTTATTTGACTACTATCCAAAATACAAAATGTATAATTCAAAATTTAAAATTTGCAAAAGATGAAAATATCAATTGTCATAATAAAAATATATTGTATTTCGAGGGTTATAAACTTTAAGATTCACATCACTTATGAACTACAACCTATGAAATCTATCTATGAAAAAAATAAAGCTTGGAAGAAATTAAGTGGAGGCCGAAAAGGATTGTTTTTAATGGGTGCTGCTTATAAGCAACAGACTGATAAATTCTAGAGGTAAATGGTTCACCATCTAATGCATTGAGGTGCATCTATTGTTTAAGTGCACACCAAGCGAATAGTAACCAATCTAGGAAAGCTACAAAATTGGATTCATAAATTCTTTTAAACTTGTTAACATAGGTATTCATATTTCTAAATTTATACATGCATCATAATCATAACCTTATGATAAGTTCAGATATTTCTTTGTTAACTTTAATCATTGCTTTTATGAGATAGTATAAAAAATGATAATGATACAATATTCATTTTGAATGTTGCAAATGACCATAAAGGTCTAGCTACTAATATTGGTCATGCCCTAGTAATTTTACTTAAAGCACTTCAAAAGCCATCAAAAGGACAAATCATACTAGCTCGCACATCACATTATCTTTTGATGTCACTAAAGAAAATATGTTTCAGATACATTTCTATCAATAATAATTCAACAGATAAAAGCAACATTTGTCCAAGTGTTCAAGTGTAGAACATGGATACAACCCTTGAAGTTAGTTTTCAAGCGATGGACTAAATGCTATTAATGGCATATTTCAAATTAGATGCTCAAGGTAAATTTAGGGTATGTTAAGAATAGTTGCATTTACTATAAAATTAGTTGTGAAATTATTGTGGAAAAAATAAATTTTTTGAAAGTTATGGTTGTATTACAAATTAAAAAAAAAAAAAAAATTTACAACCATCATGCTTTAGCAAATTTGATATTGAAAATCTCTTTCTCATGATAAATATTTTTAAAAGCAACAAGAAAGTTGTCTCCAAACAGATATTTTTCAACAATTTATAAAGTAAAGCTATGAAAAAAAACTATCCTAAATACATTTTTAGTGATCTTAATGTTCGATAAATTAGTGAACAGCTTGTAGTTTTCAATGATACATTTATGGAGAACCCTCATTACTCATCAAACATCCTAGACAAGTGCAATTCAAAAAATAATAAGCCTTCAATGTGACCAAGAAGTACTCTATAACATATAGCATATTATTTGGGACATTTGTTATCTGTTTGAATAAGATTATGATAGAATAGTTTTATGAATCTAACAATATTCATGATACATGGCTTAGTAATATCGAATACCTAGAATATGATACACAAGAAATGCATGTCATAACCGAGCTTTGAAAGCACTTGTATTGGCAGTATTGCTGACAATTCTTTAATACCTTCAATCTTGATATATCTTGTAGAATAGTTCTAATAATGCCACTACTGATAATGAATCTCTGGCATATCCTATAGAATAGTTCGAATAAGGTCACTAATGATGATGATGATGATAAATATTAATATGTCCTTCGATCAACTTCAAGCACTTTCAAGGGTATCAATATTGTTTATGCCACTGTTAATGGTAGCAATATGGGGCATCATCCACCCTTATAGAAAATATAGCTAGGATAGCCATCAACATCATCTCCAATGACTATGTATGGTGCCCACCTATCATACAGCTCTTGGCTCCCCAATTTTATCTTTTCGATGGCCTAAGATTGAACAAGACCTGACCATATAATTTGGCTCAATGCATTCTCAATCTCCAATCACCGTAAAAAATCATTGTCAGCATGTCAACATGCATGACAATGTAATGTGTTCACTATCAAGGCGCATTATGCGGATCTTTTAACAATTGGTCCATATTTCCCTCCACCTAAGGGTACCATTGGTCTTTGTCGCCACTTGAACAACTTCAGGGATTAGCATGACATGGTTATGCTCCATATGATCAAAAAACTCACATAAAAGCTAAAAGATTTCTCAAGTTTGAAATAATTAAACCAATAACAATAATTATTTGAAATCCAACCTGAGTTTTGGATAGCCTTTCTTACGGCTACTACACATTAGTAGATTTGATTGCAAAAAATAACTTTCCACCACAAAAATTTATGGGAGCAATGAGAAAGTAGTAAAAAAATTATAGTGAAACGGAATTGTGGATGCAATTTAAAAAACAAAGCCAAACAGCTACCCCAAATAGGACCTAAATAGGGTTTAGAGGTCAATGGTCTCAACTCTCATATTTTTCACTTTGATTTGCTACTTTAATTAAAATTTATGTAACCTTAAGTCATAATTTCTCTTCTAAAAGACAATTGTTCGAATGTAAGCATTAGAAGGGCCTTTTTGGGGATAACTTAGAAAAAAAGCACCTTGATTTTCTTTGATTCGCTGCAGAAGATTAATCAAATCAGACTGATTTGCTTGAAGGCATCTCCCAAACAAAGAAAATTTTGTGACATAATAATACAAATGCTAAAAGCTAAAATATAAAAACTACGATTTAGGATGAATATGGAGAAGAATAAACGATAGAAAAGTCCTTTGAAATACTTCACAGTGTTAATGCCATGAGATTGAATAACATACAAAATAAGCTGAAATTCTATGATATCTAGTAATGATAGATTATTTACAGAAAAAGAATTTAATGTAATAAGCTTAAAGCTCCTGTTTATATTGTAAAAACTACACTACTGCATAATACCATAAAATGCATAGGTAGCCAAAGTAATAACAGTGAAGATTCTGAAGACATATAAAAAAAGTTCCTATTTTACTACATGTATTAATCAAAACTTCGCCAAGATTCAAAGGAACGAGCCACATAGTTTTTACGCTTCCTGTAGCTACATATTTAATATAAAGGATCGCTCATAAAACAGTTGAAAATACAGTTTCAATAATGATAAAAGTAAACTTACATTCAATGCATAGATTGGTAATGTCTTTTTATGCACATGAGAGCCAAATAGTAAACAAAAAATTTTATGGGGCACAAAGACAGCTTTGATAAAGGAAGAAGGAGAAGTGTCAGAAAATTACCTTCATCAACATCAACAGCGACTGCTATTTTCTCACGCTTCCATTGTTGAGGATATCTAAGAGGCTTCCCAAATCCATTCACATATTGTGTCCCAACCTCATTCCCTAAAACTCTTGAATCACGAAATCTCCGCCGCAATGGAGCCATGGCATGAGCCCTAGACCTCTCATCATCTTGACTTCTAAAGGGAACATCACTTTGACCCAAGGAACCTTTCAATCTCAAACCATTAAAGGAATTGAGAGCGGACCCCCGACTCCATTCAGCCGAACCTGTCCCCTTGATTCTGCTAGAATCATCAAGCTCCCTCAATCCGCACCGATAAAAGGCGCCGCAGGAGAACTGAAGCTTACTTAAGGCCATCAAACATCGAGAATTGGAGATAAATCCCAAGGCTTTCCTCTTTAACATAACGACATGCACAGTTCAGCAAAAATCAAATTCTAAATGACTTAACAAAACCATTTTCTAAACAAAAAAACTTGCCGACCACTTTAATTCAGAAGCAGATAACGTCTACGATTTTACTTCTAGCCAATAGAATCCTTCTTCTTGATTCAGATCAGAGGACCGAAAGAAACAATATCAATAGCCACAAAAGCTTGCTTAGAGACACTTCCAAGTAATTCTATGAACATCCATAGAAAAATCATCGAGGAGATGAGATCCGCGAGGGCTTACCAACGAGTAACCGATCTCAAACACATTGCAGGCGGCAACGATGATCTGTTTCAGGCGACAACAGCAGGAAAGAATAAACGGAAAATAATGCGGTGAAAAAGATTCCGGCAAATTCCAATTTGAGCGGAAAGATTCGTGCAATCATTAATATAAAGCGGTTCTTCATGAAATTTATTCCATAAAATTTCGCCTTATCGCACGTTTTACGGTTTTAGGGCTTTTCAAACGGTTCGGTGTTTCCTTTTTATGCGGCATCCGCTTCGCTATTTCAGTATTTCTATTAATTTAAATTCTCTAAAATTTCTAAAATTTCAATTTTTTTTATTTTATTGTTAAAAACTTAAAATTTCAAAACTTATTTTTTAAAACATAATACTTGATGCGGACTAGAATATACGCGGTAGTAGAGTAAAAATTATAATGTCTTAGCAATATACGTATATCCAGCACACCAACAGATAATTAAGGGAGAAGCACCAGAAACTTTTTTACGTGGGAAACCCGAAAAGGGAAAAACCACGGGGCCTGGCCCAGATGAGAAATTTCCACTATATCTTGATTGGTTACAACGTTTGATTCATCCCTTTACTTGAAGATTTCAAAATTACAACAAGTTAATAACAGACAAAATCTGGCGATGATTGATAAACCGACCAAAATAAGGTAGTAGTTGGGATAAGCTTTAGCGACGGTTAGAAGAGAACTCAAGTGGGGGGTATTAAGGTACTCTGGATGATTGATCCGGTTCAAAGGCTAGTTTGCATTAGGCTGAAGTGCCCGACCCGATACGAGTTGGCAGCTAAATGCTGCGGGTTTGCAGTTAAAAACTGCGTCGACAGGCTAAATGCCTGAGTTAAGCCTGTCTAGTAGGGAGAGAAAGAGGAGAAGGAAGGGAGGAATTTGGGAGCTCTCTTGCCGCCGACAATCGCCGGATTTCCACGGGTGTTCCTGCCGACCACCGCCAGTATTCCTCTCAACCATCGCCGGATTTCCCGCCGACCACCGCCAGAATTCTTCTCGACCACCGACGGACTTCAGCTAGTCAATCGACCACCGCCGAACTTCCGCCAGTTCGCCGGCCACCGCCGGACTTCCGCCAGTTCGCCAGGCCACCGCCGGACTTCCTCCAGTTCGCCAGGCCACCGCCGGATTTCCGCTAGTCTGCCAACCATCTTCGGACTTATGCTCGTCCGTCGATCACCGCCTGAGTTCTTCACAACCATCGACGGACTTCCACCAGTTCGCCGACCGCCGCCAGACTTCTACCCATTCTCCAACCACCGACGGACTTCTACCAGTTCGTCGACCGCCGCTGGACTTCCACCAGTTCTCCGACCGTAGCTGGACTTCTACCAGTTCGTCGACCGCCGACGGACTTTTGACAGTCTGTCTACCGACGTCGGACTTCCACCAATTCGCCAATCACTGACAGACTTCTGCCAGTCCGTCGACCGCCGCCAGACTTCCACCAGTTCGCCGATCGTCGCCGGACTTCCACCCGTCCTCCGATCGCCGCCAGACTTCTACCAGTTCATCGACCGCCGTCGGACATCCGCTTGCTCGCCGACCATCGTTAGACTTTTATAGTTTGTCATCCGCCATCGGAATTCCATCAGTCTATCGAACACCGCAGGACTTCCACGAGTCCGCCAACTACAGTCCTCCCAACCACTGTCATCCAACTACCGTCCTTCTGATCTCTGTCGTTTGCAGACTATGATCCTTCGGACCTCCGTCGTCTGTTGACTACATTCTTCGCCGACTATGGTCCTCCCGACCTTCGTCGCCCGCCGACTACGGTCCTCCCGACCTTCGTCGCACGCCGACTACGGTCCTCCCGACCTTCGTCGCCCGCCGACTACGATCCTTCTTACCTTTGTCGTCTGAGGACAACAGTCCTTCTGACCTCCGTCACCCGGTGACTACGATCCTTCAGACCTCCGTCGCAATACAACGGTCCTTCTGACCTATGTCGCTCACAGACTACGATCCTTCCGACCTCCGTCACCCGCCGAATATGGTTCTTCCGATCTACATCGCTCGTCGACTATGGTTTGCTGCCCCAAACAAACATATCAACATTGATTCTTCCAACTTCCACCATGCAATGCATTTTATATGATGTATATTTGTTACTTCCATTCCTTATCTAAACTTGAACTTTATTTGAATATACTTTCTTAGGAACTAAAATATTTAGAGTATGTTTAATTGTGTTTTAATTTTCTCTTATATTTATATTTATTTATTTATTTTTCATTTAAATTACAAACATATTTTAATATATATTTATTTTTATCTACATCATTACATGCTTTTTTAATTTAAAATATAAACATATTTGGATGTGTATTTATTTCTATTTTTATAATGACGATTTTGAAAACAAATGAAATTTCTCATCATCTGTTTTTTAAATTTTTAGATATAAACTAATTTATATGTAAAATAAAATTAAAAATATGAAAAATTCATCATGAATAAATTTTAATATATGTAGTTGTTTTTGAAAAAAAAAAACTAAATATTATTAGATATATAAAGAAACATGTTTTTATTGCAAAATTGGGTTAAGACATAACTCTAATGTTACACAATAATATGATGGATTTAACTAAAATGTGAGCATTTCAAAACCCTATTGCACATATTTAATAGCATTTTAAAATAGAAAAAAAAATTCAAAATTGAGTCCCTAATTTGATCAAGTGTGGGGCCATCCAAACTTTGGTGTTATAAGATTCAATATTTTGAGAAATTATTCTGCGCGGTCAAGAAACGGTGTCCAAAGGCGAATGAAAATGTGCCCCATCATTTTTTTGTTGTGTATTGATGTTGTGCAACACTCCATATCGAATAACGTGATATATTTTTACTCACTTCTGAACTGTTTGGTAACTGCACAGAATAATTTCTTCAATATTTTTGATCTAGCTTTGTTAGCATTGTCTTGCTTAACAAAATATCTTCTAATAAATGAACATAAAGCATCCCTTCCAATTTATATGCAATAATTAATTATGAACAAATTATTTGAAGACCTATCCTTTGAATTATAGCATCTTTCATCTTCAAATGGGAATGCCAATGATCAACTCAAAATTTATAAATGCTCACTCTAAAACTTCTTTTTTTCGTGGAACTTTTGGACTTTATTGACTTTATTATCCTTGATACGGCATCACAAAATTAGCTTGATCGGGCACGAATCTCGAGATAAAAGCTATTTGGAAACTTCAAAATTTAATTTTGGGAGCACCCAAACTCCGATTGCAGCGAGTTTATAGTCAAACTGAGCGTCTCGGAAATACGAACCCAACGACACCAAATTCAACTCAATCCGAGACCAAATGTGTCTGAATCAAGGACCCGAAGTGTTGTTGGAAGGTTCAAACCGTAATTTGAGTTACCAAACGGTCACCGATTTTAACGAGCTTATACTCGAATCGATCGGCTCGACGAGACGAATCAACGAGCCCAAGATCACCGAATTCAGACATCATTAAGGCCTCCAAATGTCCAACAAACGGTGCACGATCGAAGGGTTCAATATCGGCCGTCCATTCAAACCACTCCCTATTCGCCCATGATCTCACACCTATTTACGAGCTATGCCACTCAAGAAAAACTATAAATAGAGCCCTCATTCTACACAAAGGGGACTCAAGTGAAGAGAGAGAAGAAGAAGAGAATAAGGAGGAGAAGGAAGAAGCTCCTCCTCGACCACCGTCGGAGCTCTTCCCGCCGCCTAAAGACGCCGGAACTTTGCCGGATTTTCGGGAAACACCGGGAATTTGCAGAACTTTGTAAACTTGTTTGAAGAAACGAATATTAATCTGATTGCCCCAACTAGTGGGACGAATCAGCCATTTGTAATTTGCAAAATACTAGCGAAATTTTTCAACTGGGCGAGACCCCATTGTTTTTTCCCTTTTTAGGTTTTCCACGTAAAAACCTTGGTGTTCGTATTCTCTTTTCTATTTGTGTGCTGAATACTCGTACAACGTTCGGACGCGAATTTACAAACTCTACCGCTGCGTATATTCTAGCACGCAACAATCCTATACTTCTGAACGGAACAAAGCACAGCACCTGCAATGGGCTAAAACACTCTAAATCTTTTTTATTTTTTTGGGACATTTAGGCCTATTTAAGGCAAACTCACACACACAACGCATACACAAAGACTCGAACCCAAGACCTCTTAGTTGGAAGCATAAGCTCTCAACCAACAAGCCAAGATGAGCTGTGTACTCTAAATCTTATCTCTTGCTCTTCTATTATTCTTTCTTTTTTTTACTTTTTTTTTTTCTTTCTGTTGAGTTTCAATATTGACCTCTTTGAAAAGTGATATTGATCCTAATTTAGTTTTTAATCTTTTAAAATATATGTGTGGAGTATAACTTTGCCTTCTTAGGGGTTTGGGGGTGAAGCATCGGAAATTTTTTTTGTTCGTGCATTCATACATCGTTGCGGTGCTGTATACTTGAGCATTGTGGCACTATAGTCTCTAGTTGGACTCAAAGAGCAGAGTACTGTGGAGTTGTACGCAACAACGGCACAGTATTGCAGAGTAGACTCATAATTAGATAGTAGAGGGCCACGGCGCTCCATACCTCAGCATCGTGGCGCTGCTAGCTGGGTTGAGCATTTTTCTTTCCTCTTCCTCTTACTCTACTTGAAGAGTTGCGTCCTTTGGTGTAATATAAGTACGTCTCTTTGTCTATTCAAAATAGAGAACTGCACTTGCGAGAAGAAAGATCGGTACAAATTCATCCAACTTTCACATAGTTATATTTAATTGTGAACACTTTCATTATAAAAGATGCCAATTATTGGCATCCAAAAACTTTCAACCCAAATCATTGACCTGAGAAACAGTAAGGTGCGAAAAGCTTACGACTTTGACAAATTCAAAAGTTTCCACATCAGAAAGAACGCCAACCACCAAACGGCCGACTGAAAATAGGTAACCAACTTGGAATCAAACACTGGCGATATATTAAACTCCGAAGTCAATACAGTGTAGTCCAGAAACTTAATTAACAAATAGTTTCTTGTAGAAGATAGACAAGTTTAGTTTGGAATCTGCATAACCTGTAGAAAACTTACTTTGCCACTTTGCATAGAAGCCAAGCAGAGAGATTTTGCTTCAGCTTTTTCTAACGCAAGTAGTTCAACAAGGGGGCAGTTTGTGGCAGTTTGGTTGCGTGTGCATGTATGGTTATAATGAAGCCATGTAAACCAACTATATTTTATTTGAAGTGTTTCACTGAATGAAATATGAATTCATTGAGATGATTTATTTTGTTTTTTTAATGCTTTTAGAATATAATATTGAAAGATTAACCAAATTGTGGGACGTTACGAAGTGGTGTAACGATAGTGGCAGGTTGAGGGTAACTAGGGGGTGTAAATATTTGACACGACCCAAAAATTGTTCCAAAAATTTTAGGTTCGGGGTCAAAACCGAACGCAAACTGGGTCGGGTTCGGGTTATCCATTTGTAAAATCAGGTCGGGTTCGGGTTGACTCGAAAACCAGAAATCAATCCAGTTTGACTTGTTTTTGATTCATTTAGGAGGGTTTTAGAAGATTTTAAGGACATAAGTAAATGTTATTTCCAAAAAATAATAAACCATGTTATCCAAATTGAATTAAGCTTGGTTTATTTTAAATTGATTCAAGTAAATCTTACTTTAATTCGATATAGGTTTTAAAAAAATCAAATTAAATAAAAATATTTTATTAAAGCATAAAAGGAGCGGGTCAGGTGTGGGTTGACCCAGACCCGAAGCAGATCAGATTTAGGTCTGAAAAATCGAATCGTTTGCCAAAAACGGGTCAGCGTCGGGTTAAAGAGTGCTGGGTCATATTAGGGTTCAACCCAAACTTGACCCTAAACCCGCTTTTGATAGCCCTAAGGGTGGCACGTCAAGAAGAGAGTAACATGATCAACACAACATGATAACGTAGTTGTACTTGCCCTCTAACATCGGACTCTGGCAAGGGACAACATGTGAGGGATATGAAAAGTAACACACAATTTTGTTGAAGTGAGATATGACATATGATGTAATTGAGATTGAAGATGATGTAAGAATTAGGGTTTCCATACCTAATCTAAATGACTTTTTAAAACCTCTAAATTTTTATATTATTTTTTATAGAAACAAAAAATTAAGTTAAGCATTGCAGAGATGGGATGCTCGTGTTGATGAGTGGCAGTATTCTTTGAAACAATATGCAAAATATGTATATACGTGAAAATGTTAGAGTAGCTCCAATTCTAGATAAGATTAGAGAGTCACCTTAGATGGTTTGGTCACATAAAACTTCTGCCTCCCGATGTGTTGGTCACATAAAATGAAAAAAAAAAAAATTATAAAAGGCTTGAAATTATTGTTACATATTTTCTTTTCTCACAACAATTACTTAAAAAAGGTTAAAAAACATGCTGACCTTTTACTAACCAAAGAGTCCATAAATATTTTATTAGTTTGGATGATAAAGTAATAAGCTGGTAACATCAATTAAACAAAGTTTATACTCATAACAAATTGTCCCCAACACGAGTCATCAATACCAAATTATAGGAAATATAATAAGAGAAATCGTACGTACAAAAATGCTCCATCTGTCACTCTTCCATATAATATTAGAGAAATGTTTTCATTCTATAGATCCTCATCATATCAAGTCGAACAGGCTCCCATTAGCCCCATCACCATTATGAAATACAATTATTAAGGAAAGCCTAACGCCATCCCACCAAACTTGACCTAACTTGAAACAGAACATAGTGCATTGCCTTTATATTAATAGCAGGTTTGGTTCAATTTAGGCTTCTTTGCTGTAAAACTTTCAAATATTTATGACCTATATCGCTAGTCCTTCTATCATGTAGATTTTGACCTTGTGGCCCTCCTCAAGACCTTTGATCATGTCCAAACCCTTGATCGTAATATCTTTAAACAACTTTTCTAGTGCAAAAAATTTAAATTCAAGAAATTTTTAAGCTAAAAACTTGTTTTAGAAAGCAAGAAGAAAACCGCCCCAAACAAAACCTTAATCTTTTTTTTTTATATCAATTCAAGTTCAGTAGCAGTAGCAACTTAATCAGACTGGAACAATTTTACATGAAAATTATTGCTCTTTTAGCTGGAAAAATGATCACAGCCTTAAATACAAACACAGAAGATGAATAAATTTCATAAATTAAATGCACAAACAACGATTATCAATCACATTTTGATAGAAAGGAGAAAGACTTGTGCTTCTCCATTCCTTGAAAAATAAAAAAAGAAATCTCTTTATACATCTTGTTTTACAGAAACAGAGCACAGAAAATGAATCGGTTCTGGTGATCGGCTAGAAGCCAATTCATCACAGAAGAAACTGAGTTAAGAACTGCAAGGAGTTTTTGGAACATTTGAACTTCCTTCTCCATTTGAAATTCCAAATCCTAGCTCAATATCACCTCCCATGGGACTACTGCAAGATGAATCACTTGTTCTCTTTCCCCTGCTCCAAAGCCGTCTTAAAGATTTCAACTTTGAAGTTCCAGGTGATCTTGACTCCTCCGATGGCGATTTGATGTTCTCCAATGGAAACCTGCTTGACGGCAATGGAGATATCGGAGAAGGAAAACCCCCGGCAGTTCGATTCGGAAGTGTGATCACTAGATTTCTCGCAGAATTAGCCGAGGACCGTGAATTCACTTGATCCTGATTCCCCCAGAACAGGACATTAGTGGGGAAAACCGGAGATTCTGGTTGGGGCTCAGAGTCTCCGGCGCCTGCGGAAATCGGCTGAGGTACTTCGCCATCGCCAGCGGTGGCAGCAGTGTCTGAACCCACTGCGCAGCGGCAAAGAGGACAGGTCGAGTGAGAGTAGAACCACATATCGATGCATTGAAGGTGGAAGCCATGATTGCATTTAGGGAGTAATCGAGCCTTCTCTCCGTCGGAGAGCTCGCAGAGACACACGGAGCATTCGAGCCCGTCCTTGAAATCACTCCGGTTATAGATAGTGACCGGAAGAGAACGGAGGACGGAGGCGTCGAGGCCGCGGCTTGGGACAGGAGCGTCACCAGCGGCGAAGATGAGCTGGGCTCGTCTACGGGCTCTGATGCTCGAGCCCCAATAGTTCTTGGCGTAGAGGTAAAGGAAGAAGACGAAGACGATGACCAGGAAGAGAAAGATCACCGCGGCCACCATGACCTCGATGCTAATGTTATTAATCATCCCAGAGTCATCGGATTCGAGGCCGCTGCCAGAGGTCGAATCTGAGCCCCCCATCGCCTATTCCCTTCGTTTCTGAGATCTGGACAGCACAAACAAAAATAAAAATCGGATTTTGGGGTCTTCGAAAGGATAAGAAACTAAGAAAGAGAGAAACTTTGAGAGAATGGAATGAAATCGCAGGTGATTTATAAAATTGGGAAAGACAAAGCAAGAAGCAAAGACCTAAAAGCTAGGTTTGGATAGGCTGAGGAGAAAGAGAAGGGAGGGGGCAGGCGCGAGGAAGTTGAGCTAACTGAGAGGGACAGCAAGAGTAAAGAGATCTATCTAGCGTTGTAAAAGGCCGCCATGAGGGAGGCGTAGAAGAAGACTAAAAAGATGAGAAATTCAACTGCGAATATCCAAGTAAGGCTGCTTTGACCATCAATGGCTGCCACGTTTCACAGTATTGAGCCGCCTTTTTCCACCTCTGTGTGATGAAATTTGGAATTAAGCTTGAGTTTTCCCAACAAAAAATAAGTCTGCTTGAGTGGATTATTTGGACACGTCATTAGATAATATTTTAGTTTTAATTTTAATGGTTCACTATTGGATGAAGAAAGTAGCTATCTTATAACAATTTTTTTTTTTAAAACGTGGTATCTACTCACTAACATTTCATAAGAGGTGCTTAGTAACGTAACTAATTCATCGACAAGTCTATCAGTAATCAGCCCCACAAGTATATGACCCCCAGTTATTTTCTCCCAGCTTAAGAGCCGCGCCTCATGAGAGTTGAATTTATGACAAGTTATAGTTAAAAGGAATGACATCGACAGTTATTCAGGAACATTATTTATCAACATAGTTGTCCGAAGAAATATTTTATACGATCAGATGAATTTCAAGAAAGTATTTAAATATGAAATCTCTAAAGTTAAATTTAGAATAATTTGAAATTCAATTTCAATAAATTTATAGTCAAATTGAACATCTTCACAAGATGAATTTAACAATAGTACAACATCAAAAGTGGTTCAATTTGACTCAAAATAAGTTTGAATCAACTACTTAAAACTATAATAAAAAACTTAAGATATTAGTGAAATGACCAAATGATCCTCAAATTTGACATACTTATAGTTGAATGAGCAGCTCAACGGGACGAATCCGACGAGCTTAAGGTCACACAACTTTGACATCATTAATACATCAATATGCACATAAATGTTGAACAAGCGCTTTATGATTAATATAATCAATATGAACCGTACAATAGAGTGTTTTGGATTACAATTTAAATTACCAAAATGTTTATCCCCAAAAGCATATGAATAGAACATTATTCTTCACATGAAATAGGAGAAAGAGTGAAGAGAACTAGAGAGCTCACTTGCATTTTCTAACTATCTCTGCCGAAAACTAACACCATCATCTCTAGACCTCTAACAAAATTTAATCTTATTATTGGGTATTAGTTGTTTGCCTGTGGACATCAGGCTTTTGTAATCCTTACAGGGAAATTCAAACGTTTGTATTCAAATAATTCTTCCTTTTTTCAATTTTGAAGTAGTGATGATTCTTGTATCTTCTATTACATAGTAAAATTTTCAATTAGGCCTGTTCCATTGTTTTTTTCCATTTTTCACATTAAAATTTTTGGTCTTTCCACTTTTTCTATGTGTGTTGGATTTTTGTCAAAAACTAAAATATACAATATATACTTTACTGACGTAAATTTTCTAACACGTAACAATTATTATTTGATGCATTCATAAAAAATTTACATGAATGACACAAATCTCAAAATTACATGTAAATTGAAATTTTTTCCAAATTAATGTAAGGAACTTTTTATAGTCAAATTGAATGTATCAATGAATGAATGACGAATCCATAATTTTTATCTTTTTTGAGTTTTTCACATAAAAAAATTATTATCTTACAACTTTTATTTGTGTATACTTAATTTTTATTTAAAAGTAAGATATAAAACACACAGTCTACTACCGCAAAGTTTCTAATGCATAAAATTTTTTATTGACTTGAAACATATAGTTTCTTTAGAAGAGAAATCAAAGCATCAAAATAAGATTCATCAAAATTACTTAAATATGGAACAAATTCATCCAAACAAACACAACCAGCTTTTCTTTAGAGGAAAATTGGATCTCCACTGTGGGGAGTAAAGACCTACTGATTGTGGTATTAATTTTTTCAATGGAGACAATCAACTTATTTTAAGAGAAGACTATAACTCCATTAATTGTAGAATTAAGAACCTCTCTAAGCTTGGAATTAACTCGTTTAAATGGAGACAGTCAGTTCATTCTTAGAAATTAAACTAAACACAGTCACTTTTTTAAGGAGATGATTGGAGCTTCATTATAGGACGTTTAAGTGTTTGTATGTGATTTATCTCATCCATTGATGATATTTACACTTGACATAAGCTCTACTTGACTACCATTGTCTAATCACAGTTGCAAAACTACCTTCACCTATCTTCAGTTGCCTATTCTTCATCACCAAAATTAGATGCATGTTATGACCACTATCATCCAATTTTTGTTGCATGAATATCATCGCTTAGCTTCCATCAATTGGTTGATGTTATCTAATGCCTTAAGTAGTCTATCATTGTTTGTCCATCATCTCTCAACTGTCATAGTCCAACCTTAATTCCTCGACCACCTTCTCTTGATTACTGTTATCACTCTCCACTACTTCTCTAACAATTATTATTATTATTATTATTATTATAAGCAAGTTTTTTCCAATATAGCTGTTAGGATCATTTGTGGAATCTGATTGTGTCGATTAATTAGGTTATATTATTGACTCAGAGCTCAATTCCGTCAGTCGAGCTAGTCGGGGGTTGCAGGGGGCCTTGTTGCGATGCTCTAAGTTGGGATGGAGACAGAGAGTGGAGAATCGAGGCGCTCCAAACACCGGTGTCGTGCCACTACAAGTTGGGCTGAATAGTTTTCTTTCTCATTTCCATGTTAAATCAAAGGGTTAGCGTCGTCATGCAGTAGAATTGTATCTCTTTATTAGTTCTAAGATATAATGGTGTGAAGAAGTGAAGTGACTAAAAGATGGTAAGAGAAATTAAGATTTATGCAATTTCTCTCAATTTTCATAGTGAATTTTTTGATGTGGTGTGGTTCTATAGTTTTTCCCTGATTTTTAGTTTTTCATGTTAAATACTAGAGTTTATTTTCATTATTTTTATTTTATTTTATTGTTTGTTTGATTATGTGATTTACTTCCCAACAATAGTAAATGAGAGAGTTATGATGATTTATGGAAGAAAGTTTTATAAATTTATGAAAAAAAGTTACATAAATTTATAGAAAAAAGTTGCATAAATTTATGGAAGAAAGTTACATGAATTCATGGAGGTAGAGGTGTTAATATTGGATACGACATAAAAACCCGACTCGAACTTAACACATAAATTTTGGGTTCGGGTTGCCCGAACCGGGTTGGGTTTGGGTTAGAGATTTTGACCCGTTTACAAAAATATGTTAGGTTTGAGTTAACTCAGAAACTTAAAATCAACCCGGTTTGACAAGGACAATCTATTTCCTGCTCTTTTCCATCCCGTCGCATCCATCCAGCCGTCGGGTCAAGCAGTCGCATCCGCGTCAGCTGTCGTGTCCATCTATATAGCCGTCCTCTCAGGCAGTCTCGCGTCCCGCTCAGGCGCTCATAGGGCATAGCCATAGCCCGTATAGCAGTATAGGATAGTGAGGTCATCGGGTCAAGCAGTCGGGTTCAGACCGTCCAGTGTCTCGGCGTCTCACTCCTAATCTCCCATGCAATGCGAGTCTGCGACACCGGTCCGCTCATAAGGTCGTCAATCGTCCTTCATCGTTGCCTTAGCCATTTGTCGACAGGCAAACGTCTGCGTCCAGTCGGGTCCAAACCGCCATCGCTAACTTCGCACGCTCTTCTGCCAAATCCCATAAAATCCAAGTCGGGTCGGGTTGACATGAACCCGAAGTGGGTTGGGTTTGGGTCCCAAAAATCGACCCTTTTGCAATAAATGGGTTGGGTTGACCCGAGCCCAAATAGTGTCAGGTCAGTTCCGGTTTCGACCGAGCCCGACCTATGACCCAAAATTGACACCCCTTACATGGAGTGAGTTACATGATTTCAAATAAAATAAAAATATAAAAATACATGATTTAAAATATATTTTCAGACATAATAAGCTTTGACGTCAAAAAATAGGGGGGCAAATGATACGTCACCAAAAATCACATTGATCTAGCACGAATCTCGAGGAATTTTTGAATTGAAAACTATCAAAATTTAATTTGCAACAACTCAAAGACCAATCTCAACAAACCTATAATCAAACTAAACATTTCGACAAGACAAAACAGATGACACCAAAATACGTCCAATCCGAGTTCAAATGGGATCAGATCAAAGGATTAAAGTTTATTTGAAAGCTTAAAAGCATTAATGGGATGACAAATTAATTTCCAAATATGAAATTCATATAGTTGAATGTAGCGGCTCAACGAGGCAAATCCAATGAGCCCGAGATCGCTCAATTCTGACATCACACTTAAATGCTTAATGAAATCTGTATGATCAAAGAAATCAATAGAGACTATTGGATAGAGCATTCCTAATTTATCCTAGATTTTATTCATATTTGAGGAGTATGCCACTCCCAAAAACCTATAAATAAGCCCTCATTTGCCACATGAAAGGGGGAGAGAAAGAGGAAAAAATGAGAGTTCTCTGGCATTTTCTAACTATCGCCGCTGCCGACGACCACTAGTTATTGATGCCAATGACCACCAGCTATTGTCGTTGATAACCATCAGTTACTATCACCGTCGACAACCATCATCGTCTCCATAATATTATCAAGAATTGACTCTGTTGTTGGGTACATTTTGTAATAACTCAAATATGTAGAATAAATTTATTTGAAAAATATGAAAATTTTGAAGTTGAGCGCTTTGTCGCTCATGGTCTGGTGAACGCTTTGACTCTACTCTATGAACAATATATATATCATTGCCTCACCCTATCGACTCCCTCATTTTATTGCTTGACCAGGAAGAAATTGAAATAAGGGAAGAAGAGAGAGGAGAGAGCAAGATTTTTGGATCATATTTATGCCGCATTTTACATATTTGATTCTATTTGTTATAATTAACTAATATCTTATTTTTGTTTTTAATGATTTTGATTTCTACGAATTTTATCTCTCATAAATCTGTCAAAAATATATAATCTCCTGATTTCATAAGCTTTCATTGTGTAAATTTAGATATGTTATAGTTTTGATCATTCTGAATGATTTGATATGATTTTATTTTATTTCAGATGAAATATTGAATGATATCAGATAAATGAAAGAATAACTCCAAGTGATATTCTTCTGATCAACGTGATTCACTAATTGGAAGTCATAAGGAGCTGAGAATTGATTGAGAGTTATAAAAAGTCAAAGCGGTTGAGTCCTGTGATTCAAAAAGAGTTATAAGGAGTACATTGATTGGGAGTTATAAAAGATGATTGATTGGGAGTCATAAGTGCAAGAGCAATATACACTTAAGATACATAAATTGAATATCTATAGACTGATACTAATAATGTTACGAACATTGTATTGATATTGTGACGGACATTAATATTGTTATTGTCATTAACACTTTTTAACATTATTGATCATGAAACTAATATTGTTACTAGCATTAGTATTATTGATTAGTATTGATATTGTGATTGAGGTTGTAATTGATTGAGTTGTGACGAATTATAGAAGGATAAATTGATATAAATAATTAAGATAGACTTTGATACATATATTTATTTATATGACTTATAATATATTGTTCTCTTTTATCTTGCATTGATTCAATTATATAAAATTTTTAGTTACTTTCTGGGCTATATTCTCATTATGTGGTTTTACATATTTTGTAGGAAAGAGTAAGGATCCTATGAAATGAGGCTCTAGACAAGACAAATATTTAATCATGTTTCTTTCCGTTGTTCATTGGTAAGCTTTAATTAAATAGTTAAAATGAAAGACATATGTAATTCTTCCAATATAAATCCTGATGTGTGACACATTTGTCTGTCTATAGACACTTACTTTCTAAAATTATTCCTTAAAAGATTAAATCCTATTGTTGGGTATAAATATTCGAACTTTGTACTCTTCTTCTTCTTTAATAGTAAAGAAGGGATGATCTTTGTATCATTTATTTAGTGGATTTTGTAACTGCGCTTAGCCCCGCAGTTTTTTCTCTTCTTAGGTTTTCCAAGTAAAAAGCTCTTTGGTCTTATCATTTTTATTTGTTCGTGCTGAATGTTTATACACGCTAAGATGAAAAACATAAACTCTACCGACACAAATTTAGCATGCAATAGTAATCTTATTCATATTAAATCGTGCATGTTTTGTTTGGTTTTTTCCCTTATTTTTTTGGTAAAAACTTTTGTGTTTTATAAAAATTCATTTTAATCTATATATACGCAGGATCTTCATGCAAGTCAAAAACATTAATCTCGAACTTAAACGTTGTTAATATTCTATCCAATTATTCAAGTTTTGTTTGGTTTTTTCCCTTATTTTTTTGGTAAAAACTTTTGTGTTTTATAAAAATTCATTTTAATCTATATATACGCAGGATCTTCATGCAAGTCAAAAACATTAATCTCGAACTTAAACGTTGTTAATATTCTATCCAATTATTCAATAAAATTTTTATCTATTATATTTCATTTACTTTAAATTAAATTCAATAAAAAATAATTCAGCTCAAATGTAAATTGGAGTATTTTGACCTAAAGTTTTCCCTTTTTTTAATATGTTGGATGTAGTTAGAGTTTTTTTTTTGGGACATTTAGGCCATTTAAGGTAGGGCTGCAAGCGAACCAAACGTTCGACGAGCTACTCGTTGTTCGGTTCGATTAAAGCTCGTTTGTGATCGCTTAATTAGCTAAACAAACAAACTTGAACAATATTTTAAATACTCGATTCTTAAATAAACAAACTTGAACACTAATGCGTTCGGCTCATTTATGTTCGCGAACAACATCATTTGAAGTTCGTGAACAAGCTCGACATTAAGCTCGATAAAAGCTTGATTCTTGTTCGATTTTGAACTCGTGACTAGATAAAAATAATTAATATTTGGCTATAAAATTAATAAATATAAATAATAATTGCCTTTGTTACATAGATAATTGCTTTTATTATAAATGTGTTTGTTCATTAATATGTTCATGAACGTATTTGTTTGATAGTTAAAAAAATTTGTTAAATATGTTCGCGAACAAGCTCGATAAGGTCTAAACGAACGAACATGAACTGAACATGAACACTCATTAATTTAAATGAACCAAACATGAACACAAACAATAAAAGCTCGAACAAACATGAACCAAACTTGAACAAGCTGATATTAAATGAACACAAACATGAACACTCACATACTTGGCTCGACTCGATTCGTTTGCAGCCCTAGGGCCTATCTTCTGCTTATTAAAAGTTTTTTGTGTTTTATGCCCATCTATTTACTGCAAACCATCAACCCTACTAATACCATTTATGATAGATTGAAGAAAATTTTCAATAATTTTTTTTTTTTGGGTTCTACTACTATATCTAAAAGATGCATTGGTCTAATTGGATTGCATGTATGGGTCCTTACGTAGAGGGAGGTTTGGGCTGTAAGTCAATATTTGACTTAATTAAAAGCTTTTCTATCAAACTTTGGTGGAAGTTTTGGAAGAATAATTCTCCGTGGGTGAATTACATGTATCAGAAATATTGTAAGAGTATGCATCATACTTTGTATTTTTTTGAAGCAAGGTCAAGCCTCAAGATGGAAAAGGATTTGTAATATTAAATAGGTGGATGAACCTACTATTCAATGGGGAATTCGAAATGGGTTTTCCCATTTCTAATAGGATGAGTGGTTAGGTGTGGGCTCTATTGACTCCTACCTTACCTCATTTTCTACCTCCTCAATGAAAGTCTCAAATTTTATAGTTGGTGGGAATTGGTCCATGGAACATCTTCTTGGGGTTATCCCTCAAAGTTTGATTAATCTCATTTGTGATATTCCCATTAATCCTTATAGTAAAGATCAAATTTTGTTCAAGCTATTAGATAATGACTAGTTTAGTTTGTGGAAAGTGTGGCATTATTTTAGAAATAAAAATAGCCAATTTCTATTTTTGCTAAAATCTGGAAGGCTAATATACCTCTAAACTACTATTTATTAGCTTGGAGAATTTTGAAGGGTTTTATTCCGGTTGACGTTGGGCTCCAAAAGAAAGGTATTATTTTAACCATGTTGTTATAGCCTCGAAAAAATTAACCATGTTTTCATTCATGGTATGGTTGCTATCAAAGTTTGGATCACTATTCAGAATAGTTTAAACATTTACTTCAATTTACATGCTACTAGTGTTTTATCATTTTTAAATGTCATGATTCATTCTAATAACTTTGAGTATTGTATGTTGGTCATTCCTTTAACTATTTTATGGCTGTTATGTGATGAGAGGAATAATATCAAGCATGTTTGGACTAAGATGTACTACAAAAGAATTATAACATCATTCACTTTTAAGATCCATCACTTTTTTGTTGCTCCAGTCCTTTTGCCTTTTGCCTAAATATTTTTATAATAAAAACTTAGTGGCTTTCTTTTTAAAACATTAGCATTGATAATTCCTTTATGACTATCACTCCCAGGATTATTTTATGGCATAAACCTGATGTGGGGGAGGTTAAGATCAATCTTCAAGCTGCTACCTATGAGGACTGTTGTGGGATTGGTGGTCTGATAAGGGATTTTGATGGCAGGTTAATCCTGGACTTTGGTTTCTCTTATTCAATCCTTGATGTGGACATGTGGTTGGTGCAATATTTATGGAATTTCTAAAGGTTTGGAGGAATGTTGATCTTTAAATTTTCATTATGTTGTGATTGAAGTGGAAAGTGATGTGGTTATTGATACTATCAAGCTGAACAAGTGTGTGAATTTGAACAACTTCTATATTCTTCAGAACACCAAGGCTATGCTTCAAAAGTTTGTGTATAGAATTTCTTCCATCAACATGGCCAATAATACCCTTTCTGAGTGGCTAGCTAAAAATGGGTCTCTAAGTATTAAACCTAAGTTTTTTGTTTTGGCAACTGCCCCTCAATTTCTTAAAGGCAATGTTCTTCTCGATGCTACTGGAATGCCTTATGTCTGATTGTCTTTTTCCTTTCCTGCTTTGTTTCTTGTTGTCTCCTATTGATAACATTCTTTGGAAAAAAAGGTTTTTGTATTGTCTCTAAATGTTAATGTTGTTTCAACATTGAGAGCTTGCAACATGTTTTTGTTAATGGGTCTATTGCTAGTATCGTTTGGTCTCATTATTTTAATCTTATGGGTATTGGTGCTTTCAATGATGATTATGATTTGACTGGTATTCTCAAGATTTGGTTTAATGATTGCAAAGGTCATATTCATAATGTTCTTCCTATTGTTATTATTTGGTATCTTTGGAAAGGTAGAAATGATTACAAACATTTGGGTATTAAAATGAATGCGAATCTCATTATTTCTAAAATTAGGAACAAAATTCTACAGCTTGTTGCTGTGAATCTTCTTTCTTTTAAAAACTTCCATAATAGCAAACTTCTGGCGGTGCACTTTGGGATTCAGAATAGTATTATTAACAGTAACATAAATTGTTTTGTGATTTGGGCTAAACCCACTGAACCCTTTGTTAAATTAAACACTGATGGGTTTGTGAAAATTAGTAAAGCTAGTATGGGTGGCATTATAAGGAATCATCTTGGTAACCCCATTGCAGTTTTCTCTGGTCCTCTGTCTTTTTGCGATGTTTTGACTTCTGAATTATTGGCTTTGGATCATGGCTTACAATTATGCTTAAATATGGGGTTATATAATGTGAATATTGAGGTTGATTCAACTCTTGTTATTTATATTATTACCGAGAAAGATGTTTGTTTTCCCCATAATTTTTACACTATCAGGAAAATTAAGATGGTTCTTTCTTTGCTCAATTTTACTATTTCCCATATTTATCGTGAGGGGAATGCTTGTGCGGATTGGCTTGCTAACTTTGGATATAATAGTGATATTTTACTGGACCATCCTGTGTTTGATCTGCCGGTTCCTCTAAAAGGTATGATTAATCTTGATAAAATTGGATTACCTTACATTCGACATATTTAACACTATGTTTTGGGTTGATATCTGTGAGCTGGGTCGGGGTGATTTCTTTTTGCTGGAGCTGGCGTTGCTTGGCCAGTTCGTTGCTGGGAAGGTTTATTTCTGGGTTGTTCTTTACCTGTGGGTGTGTATCTGGAAGAGATGGAGGTTGTTGATGTATTGTTTTTCTGCTATTGTCTGCTATCATGTTAGGAAGGTGCAGGTTGTTTTTGCTGGAGATTGGTGACTTTGTTGGGTTCTTATTTCTGCTGCCTGCATTTTTATGTGATGTGCTGGAGGCTGAAGTGTAACTGGTTTCCTGAATTCTGGAAGTATCTCGTTGGTTTTGGTTCTGTGTGGTTTGATATGAAGGATTATTGTGTTAGGAATTGGTATGGCTGGAATATGGCTTAGTACTTGAACGTTGGTTCGCATTTTACGATTAATGTTGTTATCTATAGGCCGGGCAAATTTTTAAACTGGAAGTACTTTCTTAAATTAATTTTTCTGCGGGAGTTGGTTGACCGGGTTCTCTGTCTGGGTGGTTACAAAATTCTGAAAGCCATATATATTTACTATATTAGTTGTTTGTCTTCTAAAGCTTCTATTTTTTTGGAGAATTTATTGCAGTTTTCTAATCATCTGGGGTTGTGGGAGCTATAAAGACTACAAGGTTCTCTTCTTTTATTTTTCGCATTTATATTCCTATTTCTATGTGCCTTTTTGAAGGAAGTATGAGCTGAAAGAATTAAAGTGGATCTTCCTTTTTTGGGTGATGTTTACTCACAGCCTGTGTTTTTCTTATTGTTATTTTTGTAAGCTTAGGACAAGGAACTACCGGCTCTTAGGTGTTTTTATTTCCTTTTTGATTGTAGCTCTTCGGAGCAGTAGCGAGCTGGTGGGTCCTTTTAAGGACGTTGTAACTGAATTTTAATATTAATACGTAGGCCCCTCTGTGGGTTTATCCTAAAAATAATAATAATAATAATAATAATAATAACAAGGCCATTTGTGTTAAGGCCGGCATTTGTTAATACTCATAAAAACCTCTAATTGGAGCTAAATGGGCCTACGTGTTAGTCGGCCCAATTCAAAGTAGTCATGATAATATATATTTAAACAAACAATTAATAAGAAGAGTTCTAATCTTGTTATAAAAAAAATGTTATTCCTAGAGTATCTTAATGATGTTTCTGAATAATTGATTCATAAATATAAAATTTTCATTACTCTTAAGAAAATAATATTTTTATTATTGTATAATTGATTCATAAAAAATAAATAAACATATTGATATATATGTTTCATTTACATAGAAAAATAAATCATCAAAATTGGCCTCAAAAGCACGAACTTTTATTTGGTCTGGTCGCCTGACGTAGCTCTACGTTCGAACACCAGTAAAATAGTGTCACGTGTTCTCACTATTTACCGCGCGGCCCGACAACCCTGACCCGAAACGGAGACGAGATTTATATGTTAACGTGTTGCTAGGTATTGCTCGGTATTTGCTCGATATTTGTTCGATATTGGTCGATTTTGCTCGGCAATAACGAGAAATACCATTCAGTGAAAACCAATACCGAGCAATACCGAGTAATACATTTCTCGATATTGCTTGGTATTGGTCTTCACAAAACGATATTTTTCGTTATTGTCAAGCAATACCGAGCAATACCTAGCAATACCGAGCAATACCTAGAGCAATACCAAGCAATACGCGAACATAGCAATCCCGGGTCAAGTCATCGGGCCGCGCGGTATTGAGTAAGACCACGTGGCGATATGTTATTGGCGTCCGAACGTAGAGCTACGTCAGGTCACCTGACCTGACCTAATAATTGTTCCAAAAGCACGGGCCTCCACTGGCCTATCAATTAAAAAGTCTATATCAATTTATTTTAAATATAAATACTACCTATAAATAAATAAAAATTATTTTGTCTAAGATTTGAACCTGCCTCTTAACTTCCACATCCCTGAAGCTTATCCATCAAGCTAGAGTTAATTCATGTTTTAAGGGTCCACTGTTTTTTAGTTAAATTATTATTAAATCCTACAAAAGTATATGAGAGTGCCTTTAAATGTTACTTACAACTTCAGCTAAAAAAAAACAAAGAGAGAGAGAGAGAAATTTTAGTATAAAATTTCGTATGTGATAAAAATTTACGAGTAATAAATTGCATTCTCATTAATATTGATAGAAAGCTAAAAATATTATTTTATTATAAATTATTAAACAAAAAGGCAAAAGAAATCACCAAAAAAAAAAAGGAGTATGCTAAAAATTATCAATTTGTGTTCTCATTAATAATAATTTTTGGTTCTGCCCAAAATTTTAAATTTTTTATAATGAACCAATCGAACCAAATAGAACAAGCTAAGACTAAACAGTCCACATGATGGAGCTCATCTTAATCTATTGATTGGGAGCTTTCGCATTCAATTAAGAGGTATTGAATTCGAGTCTTGTGTATGTGATATGTGTGTGAATTTGACTTAATCGACCTAAATGTCTTAAAAAAAACAAACTTAATTTGACTCCACATGATATGACTACCAAATGATCATATGACTAGATATCCATCTACTTTGGCTTCATTATGGTAAAGAAGGACAATAAAAAGTGGCACAATGAATGCTCATCATCACATAGGCTTTGTTTGTGATAACGTTTTAATGCTTCTTAAAATAACTTTTTAGTACAAAAATTAAAAAGTTGCTTTAAGAAACATTAAAAAAGTCATCCCAAATAAAGTCATAGCCCTCCTCATCCCATTCTCCTAATGGTTGAGGTAAGCAAATCATAATTCCATTAAGCTTTTGAATAACATTAACTGAACTAGTTAAAACACAAGGAAATGTATTGGTTTGGTTTCGAATATTAGAAAATAATTATGATTTACATCTTTTTTAATTTTTTTGAAAATTTAATTTTAAGGGTCTTAACTCTTAACATTGATCATATTGTAGAAGTCTTAGAAAATCTCCTTAAATTAATTGTTTGGTACTGATCTTCATAAAATTAATTTGTTGACCTTCTTTAAGGCTTTTTTTTCAGACTCCTAGGTGCTGTTTGGTTGCAGGATTTACCCAAATTCTGCCAAATGATCAAAATGATAACTTTAAATCCCGAATCTTTAAGCCTCATGACGCAGCCGCTTATTCATGATAACTTCAGGCTAGTTTTATTTCATTTGGTAGCTTATATGTCTACATAGGATTAGTGCTCTCTTGTTTTGTGTATAGCTTATTACGGGCTACATTTGTCTATAAATAAGTAGCCTTTACTTGATTTGGAAATTAATAAAATTAGAGTTTTATTCTCTTGTGATTTCCTGTATCCTAAGATTTGTTATTTATTAGGTGGTGGGTTCTTGCTCCAAGGAGTTCTTAGCGTGGTGTCCAACAACCGTCACTGGATCGTCGACGTTAATCGCCGAGCCCCTCCATTCTGGTGTCATCCCCTTTCTCCATCTTTCCTTACATGGTGGATTTAATCACACCAGACTTTGGCCCGATTTAACTGAAATCCGCATGCAAGCCTAAAAAAAAAGTCTTCTTCATCGAGAATATTTCAAAGACAAATTACCATCAAAAGCAACAAATAAGAAGTTTCAATCAAAGGATACATATATTATTCCTGCCATTTAAAACATCCATACGAGCAAAGTCCTTAATTAGCTACTTCAATTCACTTTAAGATAAGGAGGCAAAGCCCCTAACGCTTAGCTAGCTACACCAAGCACCAACATACATAAAAAAGTTTCCAACTTTATAGATAGATTCAGATCAAAATCAAACCATAAACTTCTGAGCCATCTTTGCTAGTCTTCCTCCATTGACATAGTCTCTTGGGCTGTGGGAGGCAATGCCAGGTATTATTAGCCCAAGGCATCTGTAGAGTATTGAGATGGTTCCTTCTTTGTATTCCTTCCCTTGCGTCCATCTGATGAATAGAGCTTTCAGAAGGTCACCCCAAGCACTTAGGTACATTGAAACCACGAACAGAGGATCGAAGTAGTTCGGATTAGGAGCATCGTCCATTATCTGTTCATTTTCATACGTAACAAAACAAAATTCATTCATGTCAGGATTTACTGAAAGGGAAATCCATCTGCGCAAACTTATTTGTTAGAAAATTTCTATAGTTCTGTCAAAAGCATGCATGCATGCAGTGTTCTTTTGTATATAAATATCAAATATTTATGAAATGAGCATATACGCGAAAAGGTTGGAGTAGCTTCAGTGGAAGATAAGATTAGAGAGAATCTCCTTAGATGGTTTGGTCACATTAAACGGAGGCCTTATGAAAGTTGAGGCATTAGAAATGATCTTTCTTATTAGATTTAAATGAGAATTTGACTTTTAACATGACACAATTAATGATGAAAAAGGATTCATGTCGCCGACTCCACGTAATGGGACAAATTAAGGCTTAATTTTGTTTGTTAATCAAATATTTATGAATAATCACGTACCTCTGCCTTATACCAACTCTTGTAGTAAACGCAAGTACCAAAATGCTTGAACAAAGCAACCGGTGGGGCGTCGAATGGAATCCTAGGAACCACATCATACCTGTAAACCATTCTGTAAGACTTAGCCTTGATTATAGCTTTCACATAAGCTACAAAAATCTGATCCCCCACTCTTGGCTGCCCGTAAGTGAACGTGCCATACAACGAGCTCAAAATATTGCTTTGATTGTGATAACTTAACAAAGCAGGAAAAAGAGCTGCAAGTGCACCACCCAGGCTGTGTCCAGTCACAACGATCTTTGCATTCTTGTGAACTTTGAGCAAGCTTGCGAGCTGCTCTCTAATGGTGTAATAGGCGATTGGTTTGTCTGTTGTGCTATTGAAGTTTGTTGGAAAACCAAGAAGGAAGCTTTTCTCATTTTGGAGGCCGAGAGCTTTCAGAAAACCTAAATGGATGTTTCCCAGTTTATTGGCTAAGAGCCAGGAGAGGTCAACGTCAGTGGACCAGTCGTTGGCATTGAAGGGTTCGGTTCCTCGGAAGGCAAGAACAATCAAGTCAGCGTCGGTTTCTTTGTTGCAGAATATGAAAGCTTGTGTTGTGTGATCGTTCAAGAATTCTGCAACGATGGATTGCAACTATTTATGTTCAAATCAAACAATAATAATCATCTTATATTTTTATACAAAATTAGTCTGAGATATATATTGATGTACTTACTGTTCCAGCAATTGTAGAACCCGACAAAGTGCATCTGCATCCATAGAAATAAAATCAAGCAAACTGTCAGTACAAAAATAAAAATATATAATTTGGAGAGGCTTTATAGAGATTCATTAGAATACATGCTTGCTACAATTAACAAATTATGCAAAATAAACTTAATTTATCATCAGCAAATCTATATATGTATTAATAAGAGTGCATGTTTTAGATATTTTGGATCTATTGTTTAGTGTGATGGTGAAATATATGGGAATATTATCACCAGAATTCAAGTTGGATGGTTGAAGTGGAGTAATGCATCAGGCTTGTTGTGTGATAGAAAAGTCCCCATCATGCAAGCTTAAGGGAAAATTTTATAAGATGCATGGTGGTGAGACCTGCAATGTTTTATGGTGCCGAATGTTGGCCATTAAAAGAGAAGCATAATACAAAGTTATGAGTTGCAGGATAATTCTTTAATTTTATAAAACAACATGTGGATGAGTGGCTTTACCCTTAGAGATAGGATACGAAATGAGCATGTATGTGAAAAGGTTTAAGTAGTGCCAGTGGAAGATAAGATTAGATAGAGTCGCCTTAGATGGTTTGGTCACATAAAATTGCGGCCTTCTGACCCCGTTAGGAAAGTAAAGATATTAGATTTGACTTACGTTAAGAAAGGTAAAGGTAAACCTAAAAAGTCTTGGTTAGAAAATATTAGAAAAGATATTTCTTTATTAGGTTTACACGAGAAAATGATTCATCCAGCCGACCCTACATAGTGGGACAAAGACTTGATGTTGTATTAATCTTCATTACTAGCACTAATTAAGAACTTGATTATAACTAAAATTTATAGGAAAGATAAATTTTCCAATTGGAATTTTATGATCCCATATATATAGTAAAATAATTAAGAAGTATTGAATATAGAGATTTGATGCACATAGAAATGAATACCTTCCAAACATTATTGACGACATTCTTGATAAAAGCAGCATTTTCATAGGCTATCTTGGAAGACATCATGGTGAGATCCAGCAAATTTAAGTCGCTAAGATCAGAGAAAGCTTCCATAAAGGGATAATATTGGATCAAGGCATTGCTCTTGTAAAGATTGGTTCTGCCATCAATTTGACCAATTAAAGTCCTGAAATTTGCATCTTCACGCTTTGGGATTACCACCGACACTGTTCAACAAAGAACACAGATAAGGAAGATCACTTTATCCTTTGGGAAAAAAAAAAAAAAAAAGACTGAAGATGTTAAGAATAAAACGAGTTTCAAATTATAAAATTTATACTGAGAGAAAACTTAATGTAATTAATGACATATTTAATTTATTAATTTTTATTCATTGTATTTATCTCAAAATAAATTCAATACTTAAAGCTCATTTGCTTTCTTGAAATTAGGAAAAAATATTTTAGAACTAGAATAATCCTTTTATTTTAATTTATTTAAGGAGAGAAAATAGTTAAGAATATAACGATTAAATTTTAGTCTTGATAGATTTTAGAACCCCCAAATTTGCTTTGAGACAAGTTCATTATATGTATAATCAATCGATCAACTCTCATATTACACACATCACAAAGTAAAACATTATATTTTAAAGTTAGGAAAAATTTTTATGTCATCCTCACCCATTTTTTTTCAATTTATTTTGCACATGAGCATATATATATATATATATATAATCAATGAATTTATATATAATTTCTGAAATTCATTGATAAATTATTTTGAGATGAGTGTCATACATGAGAAATCAATAAAAATTTATGTTATACTCAACTTAAATTAAATCCAATAATATTTAGACACAGATTGCCAAAAAAAAAAAAAAAAAT
>NW_021319309.1:5548672-5555479 GCF_001605985.2 Dendrobium catenatum | reverse complement strand
CTTATTAACACTTCAAATTAAAAATAAAAAACATAAAAATAATATATGTTATCAATCTTATCATTATTAATATTCATAATCTTATTTAAAAAAAAAATCCTTTCATCATTTCTAGATAAAAAAATAACATTTACTAAAGAATAAAGCACTTTTTTATATATAATTAATTACTATAAAGCTAATATTAATATCAATTATCTTATTATTAATACCCTAAAACCTAAAAATCAAAATAAATAAATATATATATTTTTTAATAAAAAACTATCTTAGGCTTTGTTTGGGACGACTTTTTTATTGCTTTCTAAAACGGAGTTTTAATATACAAATAAAAAATTTTGTACTAAAACTCCGTTTTAAAAAATAGTAAAAAAATCGTCCCGAACGAAGCCTTACTCTGTCTTCTAGATAACCACCAGTACTCCCATTTACGTCTCTGTATGTCTCATTTAATAATTTTACTTCCTCCTTTCAGGATTCAGCTCTCCCTTATTTAATTTCTTTTACCAACTCCCCAACATATTTATTTCACTTCCACTTAGATCTCCCACAACATTTTCGTCAACAACGTACGATCCATCTGTAGTTGGGACTGCTTAAGAAATTAAAACAAAAAAAAAATTATTTTCTTAATAAACTATTTTCGGCTACACAGTACCCTCTCTGTAAATCTGCTCACGTTCATAATATTTTAGGAGAATTATTTTTTTTAGGGAAATTTTATAGTTGTTTTGACAGAAAGTCACAACAATCTTCAAAAGTAAAAATTATTATGTACGGATATTAGACGGTGTGCAGAAATTAATCAGAATACGTCACTTCATTTTTTTCGCTTGGTACTGATAGTCTGCTCCGCTGTGTACTAGATAACATGACGCATTTTGATTGGTCTCCAGACCAACCGATCCAGTGTTCCGCACAATAATTTCTCCTCCGATAGACTCGAGTTTTTCTTTTAGTATTTTTATTATATTATAGTAGTAGTTTTGCTTGAAAAAATATCTTATTAGGGTATTCTCATTGTAATTTTGATGAGAATTAGCTTTAAAGTCTTTGAATGTCTTAAAATGAGTATAATAAACAAATAAATAAAAATATACTCATTATGAAATAGATTTAAGAGCTTTGAAAGCATCATGATTAATTTTTTTTAAATATTTTGAAATAAAAGTTATTATTTTGTTCTCTTAAATTTAGGATAAGTTTTTTGGATCTCGCTTGGTTTTAGATAATTTTTTACTGTTTCTTAAATTAATTTTTTAGTAAAAAATTAAAAATTTTATCTTAAAAAATTAATTTTAAAAACAGTTAGAAAGTCATCCCAAACAGAACTAGAGAGATTATTCTGTGCAATATCCGAATGTTTCCAGAGGCCAATCCGTTCCCGCCATATATATCGCCCAATGCACCGAATTGAACTATGGATGCGTTCGGACACCGCACATAATAGTTTTTACCCAAGCTAAGCCTTAGTTGAAATCCTAAATTTGCTGCTCCCTTCATTTATTTTTTATTTTATTTTAGTTTTTTGTTTGCTGCTCCCTTCATGTGTGCGCGTAGGTTTGTCAAGAAGTGATATATATATATATATATATATATACACACACACACAAATAAAAAATAGGAACAATGAGAAGTTACATAGGAAAATGAAAATATACACACACAAATAATTAGCCGAAGTCAGCAGCATCAGCAGCAGTAATATAAGTAAGTATACAAGACAAGAAGAACGATGCAGAAACAAGCAGCTTGAAGCAATATTAGGACAGCAGCAGCAGCAGCAGCAGCAGAACAAGAAGAAGAAGAAGAAGAAGAAGAAGAAAAATAAAGAAAGGTTAATATTCATCAGTATTGCTGAAACAACCATGAAACTGAAAAAGGAAAAAGGTAAAACAAAAAAGAAGAAGAAGATGATCATCAGTGACATAAAAGAAAAATATTTATCAGCATTTATAAAATAAACCAAGTATTTAAAAAACTAAAAAAGAAAAAAATGGTATGATTCAGTCAACACAGCCTAATTCGCCAAGTTCTTTAGAAGTTGAAGTAAAAACTAATTAGCCAAGTTAATTAATTAGAGGTTAAATTTAATTAGAAAAGTTTGTTTTTAACCTGTGATAATGCGCTTGATAAGTCCTAGTATTCCACCATTAAGTGATATGAAGTTCAGCAAGAACTCAACTATAAGTCCTGTAACCTTCATTGGTCCGCTAATTGATGCAAGTAATTTTTGGATAAATAGAGTAATCACAGTGATAATATCAGTAGGAATGCCTTCCTCGACCGAGTCTGTCTCCAGAAACTTATAGCTCGTAAGGTTTCTTCTAAAAATCAAGAGGCTTAATAGATGAAACCATCCTATCTTCTCTGGCCTTACTATCAGATATTCTCTTTTAGCAGGGCTGGGTTTCTCATAAGCGGCCATTGGAGAGGATGAGCTAGCAGAGAGGAAGATACAGAGAGCAGAAGGAAGTAGGAGGGAAGAAGAAGAAGAAGAAGAAGATAGCTTGATGGAGAAGTGCAAGATTGCTCTAAGTTTGAGGCCCTATAAATAGCTAAGATCCGAGTGAGTGTTAGCACATATGTCTATCTACAAATACGGTGAACTAGTGAAGCACACTTTAATTGTGCGAGCAATTTCAGAACAATTTATGATTGCCAACTGCCATTGGTCTTTTCCAAAAGTTTTTTTTTTCTTTATTTTATTTTTCCTACGTACGGTTGCTAAGTTATATATATATTTTAATCATTTTTCAAAATTTTGTGATGAAAAATAATTTTTTGTACTAAGATTTTTAGGATATGATAGTTATAAAAATTTATTATATGATTTTTTTTTTTAAAGTACAATAATATTTTTAATTGTTTTTTTATTTGTTGTGAGAAAATTACAATGCAGAAACCTGATTACATGAAAATACAAAAAAGTATTATGTTTATATTGGGCAGATTTTGGATATTGCAATTTTAACAAGTGGTTCCCATTGTCCATGCGCAAGTTAAACGCTGTAAAGTGCTAATGTGTTTTGGAAGTTTTATTTGTCTTATTTTGTATTTGAGATGCCCTCTTGATTGAAATTGTTCGTGAATATCATGTTTATATTGGGACCATTTTAATAATGTTGAGCTCGAGTTTGGCTAATATAGTTCATTAAATGTTGATTTTCAAGAATTCCTCAAAGATAAGTCTATGTGACACTGAACCGGAGGGGGCTCGACTTCAAGCGACCGCGTCCGAACCAACTCCAAGAACTCCTTTTTGGAAAAAAGAATCCATAACTTGAGAACAGTCTCAGGATACAGGAATGACACAACACACAACTCCAATTTTATTAATCTGTAAAATCTACCTATAACAAGTGTTCGCTATGTATTTATAGTCAAAGGACGCAACATAAAATGTTACATGCCACTATAAGGATCACTATGTTTATATAGCTATACTAATAACTAAATGAAATTTAACTATCCTGAAGTTAATATGATTAAACGGCTCAGCTTCGGCGTCACTAGGATTTATCAATTAGTTGTATAGTTATAGATGAGTGTTAGCTTTGCTTCTTTGAATCCTAACTTACGTAGTTTTGACGAGTATGCGATTTTATTAGTCTTCTTATTGAGCCTCAATTGGAGTACTGAGGATTGAGAAGATTTAATTTCTTGAGTGACCTGGATGTGTTGTATATAGCTTTAGGTGAGAAAATATTTTGGGCAACTTGAAATTAAGCAAATATTGAGTTAAATGTCTTCTAAGCATATTCAAAATAAACAGCTTTCTAATCCCAATACAGACTATTACACTGAGATAATACAATTAATCTAATTAATATAAATATATGTGTAAATGTTCTTATATAAAATATAGAGAAAAACTTATTATTCTTATTATAATTAGAAAAATAAAGGCTGATTCGTCCCATGCGACATCACTATCTGTCTAAGGTTTCGTTTGGGACGGCTTTTTTATTGCTTCTGAAAATGGAGTTTTAGTAAAAAAATTAAAAAAATTGTACTACAACTCCGTTTTAAAATGCAATAAAAAAGCCGTCCCAAACGAAACCTAAGGTTAAAGACATGAAACTTAACATATTACCTGCTCTTTAACTTATTACAATTACCTCGCATGCATTGCATGTTTAGCATATTTTATGAGTTAGTGTTAGGTAAATTAAGGAAAAGCCCTCATTTTTCTCTAACCTAAACGATCTATTTTTTGGGCTGATCAATTTTCTATTTCGATTGTTTGGAAATAATTTTTTTATTGATTTCGAAAATAGATTTTTAGTACAAAATTTTCTTAAATACAGCAAAAAAATGGTGACAAAACACTGACAACTTTCTTATTGCTTTCTAAAATAATTTTTTCTTAGAAATTTTTTTTAAAAGTAGCAAAAAAGGAGCAAACACAAGTTGTTCTAAATGAAGCCTAAGACTTCGTTTGGGACGGCTTTCTTTCTGCTTTTTAAAGCAGCTTTCTATACAAAAACTAATATATTTTTTTTTTTACTAAAAAGTTGTTTTAAGAAGCAATAATAAAACCGTCCCAAATGAAGCCAACGACTCATAACGAAAATTATTTGAAGTTAAAAACAATTAAAAAAGAAAGAGTTTTATCATTTGATTGGGTATAGTTATATGATATTAACTTGATTTATTAAAGGATCACAAATCTATTCAAAAGTCTTTGAAATTAATGTAATGATTTCGATTTCACGTGCAAAATAAATGAAAATGATTCTTCAAAATTTAAATATTTTTTATTTATTAAAATATAAATTATTAAGCCACAAAGTGACTTTGATTAATTGATGCATGCCTTCATATCTTATTCGGATCAAGAGATCTGCAATTGCCAACTGGTGTGGAATATATTAATTCAAATTTAATATTCTTGATGTGTTCATGAATGAAAAAAAGTCATATAGGGAATCAAAAAAACCCCTTTTTTATCTATAAATTGGTATTTCAATTAAGCTTAAAAACTATCTATAATTGTTGCGTCCTGGAATTTGACTGTAAGATCGTTGAAATCGGAGTTCGGATGCTCCCGGATTTAATTTTTGAAGTCTCCAACTAGTTTTTGCCTCGAGATTCGTGCCTGATCAAGCTAATTTTGTGATGATGTATCAATAATGATTTTTTTTTTTTAATTTAGAAAATTTAGGCCAATTAAGTCAAATACACATACATCACATACGGAAGCTTCGAACCCAAGATCTCTTGCTTAATAGCTAAAGCTCTCAACTAACAATCGAGATGTGTGCATAATGGTTTAAACTTGAGTTGGAATTTGTTTTCATATACTTGGGCTTCATTTGCGACGGCTTTCTTACTGTTTCTTAAAACAGCTTTATAGTACAAAATTTAAATTTTTTGTACTAAAAATTTGCTTTTAGATGCCGTAAGAAAGTCGTCCCAAATGAAGCCTTTCAGGTGAGTTTCTTACTGCTTTTTAAACCAATTTTTAATTAGTTAAAAAATAAAAACTTTTGTACTAAAAAGTTGCTATAAGAAGCATTAAGAAGACTGTCTCAAACGAAACCTTAGTCTTCATTTGTGACGGCATTCTTACTGCTTTAGAAAGTAGCAAAAAAGCCGTCCCAAATGAAGCTTTAGTAATCAAGTCCATCTAAAATAGTTCTCATTTTGTATCTATTTTCTTGAAAGAAGAAAATATAGATCGACCTAGAAATACAGATAGTTATAAACAGATATGATATGTTGCATGTAGAAGAAATTTTATTTGTAGTTTGTTTTTGTGCTCCTTGGTCCAACTTTGTGGCACTCTAAGGCCAGATTTTATTTGGGATGACTTTCTTATTGTTTTTAAAAATAAATTTTAGAGCAAATATTTTAATTTTTATACTAAAAAACTATTTCGAGAAATAATAATTTGAGTGAATTTCTTAGATCTTTATTCTATAGATTATTATCCCACTGAAATTTGGAGATAAATTTCTTGTTCTTTATAATAAGTTTCTATGGTGAGAAAAACTTTTCATAATGAACATGATAATGATAAGAAAGCCTCTATTTGATTTTCTTACAAAGAAGTATATAAAAACTTACAAAATTTGTAAAAAATTTATTTTTCTTCTAATATATCCTAAACTATATTTAAGGCCATTTGGGACGACTTTCTTATTGCTTCTTAAAACAACGCGAGCACTACAGGAAAATCGTCAATTACAGGCGGATTTTTCCGGCGGCTGACTTTTCCGACGGCATTCCGTAGGCTTTCCGGCGGCTTAAATTTTAGAAAAAATTCAAACGGTTTTCCGGCGACTTACCGGCGGTTTTACGACAGTTTTGTTTCCGGCGGTTTCTGGCGGCTCTTCCATCGATTTACCGGCGGTTTTCCGGCGGCTTTTCAGCTTTACCGGCGGCTTTTAATAATTAATTTAATTAATTAATAATTTTATTTTATTTTAATTAATTTTAATTAAATTAATTAATTATTAATTTATTTTAATTAATTATTAATCTAATAACTTAGTCTAATTAAGTATTAATAAAATAACAGATTTAATTAATTATTAACTTTAATATATTATTTTTTATTAATTTTTAATCATAATTTTGCTGTTATATAGTTTAAATAAATTGTAATATATAATTTGACACATTTTCAAACTCAGCACAATGGTTGGGACTTAGCAAAACCAAGGGACACGGTTCGAATCCCGGGCAGTGCGGGCAGCGCGCGTGCACGGCGGGCAGCGCGCGGGCATGTGTCCAGGCGGGCAGCGGCGGGAGCTCTGGCGGGCAGGGCGGGCAGCGCGCGGGCACGGCGGGAACTTGGGC
>NW_021319309.1:5517860-5548476 GCF_001605985.2 Dendrobium catenatum | reverse complement strand
GGGGGGGGGGTGGGGGTCAGAAATGAGGCCATAGGTTGGGGAAAGAGACCTAAACAGGGAAAATTGTGGATTTTTCAGAAATATCCACAAATGGTGACAATTTGGTTTGTTTTATGAAACAATTCCAAACAAAATAGGATCTATGTGCAAAGACACGATAATAATCCAAATCACATCGCTGTTTGACCAAAACATGACGGGAATCCAATAGTGTGACGGAAAATTCTCCAATGAGATTAAATTAAAGAAGAACCTTCTTATGACACCAAAGATGGCCTTTGATTAGGGAAATAACCAACAAGGGAGAAAGCGAATGAGCCAGCAACGGCCAAAACTTCATCCTCAAAAATCCAAAGAGAGGGGAAGCCGCGAAAAGAAGACTTCCTAAGATCCGCAAAAGACCCTGAAGAGGAAGAACCCTTTAGGGCATCAATAAATGAGTGAGAGTTGAACTTACCATCAAGAAAATCAAGATCATCCAACAACCGCCATATGCAAGAGTGGAAGGGAAATGAAAAACCAAAATAGCATAGTGTAAGAACAAACACACATACAGTAAAGAGAGACTTCCTTTAAGCTGAAAGAAGAGACGACGAGTAAGAAGGATCGCCCCGAACGAGGGCGGCGCTAAGGGAAAAAAACCCTAGCGGAGCTTAGTGCAAGGTCTGCTCGGCGTTAACCTGATCTTGATTATAAACTTATGCACACTTTATATCCCAGAAATTTGGTATTCTTCCAAGCCCTTCTAATACTCTAAATACACTAATAAAAAACATAATGATGACTCCATAGTGGGCATAGATCTCAATATTAAACCATTCTAGATTTTCTCTCTTGCATTTTAATTTTTATTTTTTTCTCTTAGCAACTTTTAATCTCTATCTCACTAAGGAGTAATATACATCATTATATTTTTAGAATCTCGAAAATTCTATGTTAGACCAATCATCATTAAACTCAGACACAATCTTTTTTATCCATTTATAATGCTAGGAGCATATCCAAGTCCCCACTACACAGAATTTTGGGGTTAAAAAATGGGTCAATCTTAGCTTTTTCAAAAAAAAAAGGGTCAATTTCAGGTTTACAGGTAAACAACGAGCTTTCAGGTCAAAAAAAGGTCAATTTCGAGTCAAAAAGTAAACCTGAACCCGGCCCATTTTTTGAAGCGGGTCTTTTTGTTGAACCCGAACCCGACCCATTTAGGGTCCGGGTTGACCCTAACCTGGAATTTTCGTGTCGGGTACGAGTCAGGTTTTTGGGTCGTGTCAAATATTGACATCCTTGCAAGGAATATGAATATAATAGTAAAAATAGTTGATGAAGAGACACAAACCCCTGTGTTACACATTAACTCTAGCCACTCAGTAACTCATCAACACTTACGACTTAAATTGATATGTTGGAGCCTCTTGAGCTAATCATGGTTAAGGATTGTTGGCAGAAGAGCATTCTTCTTGAAGAACTCAACATCTCTAATCCTATTCTTCTTAATCATCCAAAAGATGATAGTTGAAGAATTGAAACTATAATGTTGTTAAATATTGGAAAGATAATATATAATATTTCAAAATATCGTCTTTCAAAATCTTATCACATCACTGTCTCGTCATTGCCAAATTTTCGTGTGGGACAACTTTTTTGCTGTTTTTTCTTAATAAAAAAGTTTTTGAATTTGAAACTTTTGTATTAAAAAGTTATTTATAAAGTAGTAAGAAAACTGTCCCAAATGAAACGAAGCTTAATGGTTCGCTTGGAATAATTTTTTTACTAAGGTTTAGTACAATTTTTTTTTTTGAAAGTCGGGAGAAAATAATAGCTTGAAGTTATCTCAAATGAAATCTAAGTCAATAATCTGAATTATTTAGCAATTAGGCGGCCCCAATGAATAATTATTAGTGTGCATTAAATATAGATTTTATTATATCAAATCTGTCTAAATATCAAATGATGAAGACACGTACAGCGAAGATTAAGATACTATGTTGCTGACAATGGATTTATTTATGTTTATAAGGGTGAAATCAGCTTTATTTTTGAGAATGGACAAAGCTGGTACTAGGGGTGTCAATTTCGGGTCACGGGTCGGGTTCGGGTCGAACCCGGAATTGACCTGGGTTCAAACTGGTCGACCCTAACACGACTAAGGTAGGAAAACGGGTTGAAAATTCAAACCCGGACTCGACCCGGGAGGTTGTCGGGTTGACCCGACCCGACACAGGAAGGCGGGCTCGAACTCGGACGCAGACGTGCGAGGGCTGGCGAGGCCGCACTGGCGGGTGATGGCACGGCAGGCGCGCGGGCATCCACACGGGCGAGCTGGCAACCGCACGGGCAGCCTCGGGCGTGTGGTAGTGTGCTAGCAGGCGCTGACAGTTTCGCGGGCAGGGGGCGGGCAGCTTCGTGGGCAAGGTTGGGCAGTTCCGCGGGCAGCCAGGCAGGCTAGGGTACGTACTCAGGCAACCGGCTAGACGTTTTAAACGGGTTTCCGGGTTGACCCGGCAACATTTTGAAACGGGTCGGGTCAAACTCGAAACTTCTGGGTCGAGTTTTCGTGTCGTGTCAAATATTGACACCCCTAGCTAGTAGCAAGCGTCCAAAGAAGTGCAGGTGGCAGGGGCTTTTAGTAGTTCACATGTGGAACAGTTTGATAAGCATGAACAAGATATGAAAAATAGTGTACACGAGAAATAAGGAGTGATTGAGCCTGTGTGAATTGGAACCAGCTTGGGCTCGAAATTGCCCATTCCTTATAAGTAAAACCCAATTTTGAGAGTGACAATTATCTACCCTTGGTTGTTGACTTTGAGTTCAATGTGGTTCCACCCATGTGTGTTGAGGATAATGAATTTGAGTTTTGACAAATGTGTGCATGGGTGAAAATAATTTTGAGCCGGATTTATAGAGAGAGGGAAACTTTTTTTTTTTTTATTTTTTTTTATTTTGAGGTAAAGGGAAATAAATGTGTTGGAAAGAAGTAGGTAAAAAAAAAAAGAGATAAGAGAATGAGGGAGGAAAATAAAATAAAATAAAATGTGAGTAAGAGAGAGAGAGAAATGGAAAAGGCAGTTATCTATATGGTATATCAATATAGGGTTTGATTTAAAATTTTATATTTAGTTTTATTTTTTGTTTTTATTATTTTTAGAATAGTAATAATTAAAGTTAATATAAATTTTAATGTAGCAATTAATATCATAATAATTAAATGTAGGAAACAACAAGTTTTTTTTTTTTTTACAAATAAACATTCACAATTATACATCAAACTTCTATAAAATTAGATTTTTAATCTAAAAAAACAATATATTTTTTTAAAAAAAGCAGATTATGAAAGGTTATTAACACTAATATTAATCATGATAGTTTTTCTTAAACAAATTATTATAATTTTTTATTAATTGAAGCATTAACAAAAATCTTACTATTATTAATAGATTTTAAGAATATTCCTTTGCTTATCAAAGATAGAGAAAATCATGCCTCTTTATATGTGAGACCATCTTGCTAATCAATAGCTCGTAATGATTTTCTCTCAAGGAAGCCTCTAACTATCATCAAAGAAATATGTGATGCCATTCAAGGTCATCTCCTTCTTAAACGTGGCTTAATCATGTGATATAATCACTTTTTGCAATCATTAAAATCATCTTTGCTGTCGAGAATAAGGCATCGAGGCCATTTCTTAAAAAATCACAAGGGACATCAATAAGACTAGATTGACTCAAGTTCATCTAAGTTGTTGAAAGATTATATGATAAATGACCAGCAAAAGAAAGACAAGTTGAATTAGCAGTGTTAAGGAGATGCTAATGATGCTTGGCTGAGGTACTTCAACATGACGGTATGAGTGTCCTCAAATTTATCAAATTTAACTTGTTAATTTTGTGGAGGATCGAAGAACTCTATCATGCTATGATGATATTCTTATATATGGTCTAGTATATATTCTCTAACAACGAAATGGTTTAAGTTTGACACTCATTTGTCTCACACTTAAGATACACTAAAATAAAGCCTTGGCAACCAAATAATTTCAAGATTGAATATTTATGATGGAATAATGAAAAATTAATGTCTTGGTGAAGCCAGAGTTCAGATTATTTATGATGATATTCTTTTAGTGTCATAATGTTCGTCTCGTCAAAACATTCAATTCTAGTGTAAGGCTATTGAAACTGAAGTTAGGATTATCTCGCATTTAATACCAAAAATATCCAACTCAAAAACTCCATCGATATTCACATTCGATCAATTTGATTATTTGGTGATGTATCTACCACATTATTATTAATAATAATAACAAAATAAAAAGCTTAAATGTTTAAAAATATGAAAAACAAAAAAGTAAACACATGTAGGAAGAATTGAACAAATTACTACTTTTAATTAATCACACCATCATATCATGGTGTCCTTAATTTGTACCTCGTGTTAAACGTGGAGTTAAATTATTAAATTGGTCAACCATGTGACCATAGTTAATAGATGGGAGTTGTTGAAAGAAGAAAAAAGAAAACGAAGGAAAGCTGCCTTTAACCCAACCTTTCCTTTATGACCCCTCCTTTTCGAAGAACTCTGAAAGCTTCCAATATATGTAGAAATACCAAATAAAAATTTTTCAATATTTTTTTTTTATGAAATTAGGCAATTAGCATAAGATTATTATCCCCTTAGGAGAATAATAACTAATTTCTATTTAAATTTTAATGATATAATTGTGAAGTATAAAATTTAAATTAATCATTCTTCCTTATATTATTAAATCTAGTGGCATAAATAATTTTAAGAAAATTTAAAATTATTTTGTTATGTGATAAAAATTTGTTAAATGTATAGTACATGTTTTATATTTTAGTTTTGGGAAAAAATTTAGTACACCGAGAAATAATATTGCCAGTTATTGAAATTTTTTACATGAAAAGTTCAAAAAATAGAAAAATTACAGCTAACCTAATTACAATAATTCACTATCTATTTAGAAGATACAAAAATTCTTCCTTCATCCCAATTGAAGAATGTAGGATTATACATAGTAGAGTATAATTATTTAATTTTCATAGTAGGAATTACAAAAATTAGATATATTAACAAGCAAATAGTTAAAACCCTACGAAAGGATTCTATATTAATAGTCAAATAACAAAAGACATATGATAGAAATTTAGTGATGGAATGTTAATTGCATAAGTTGGTCATCAACGGTGATTACCGAAAAATGCAATAGAGTTTTTTAGTCTCCCTTTCACATAGAGAATAATGTCTTATTTATAGCCTTTTTTGAGATATGACTTTTAGTAAATTTGTCCAAAATTCAAAACACTCTACCATAAAATCCATGTTGATCCCTTAATTATAGAGCATATGTCATAATCGAACGATCTTGGTTTCATGAGATTCGTCTCGTCAAGGCACTTGATTTGATTGTAAGCATGCCAAATTAGAGTGAGTTTGGTTCTTCAATTAATATTCGTAAGCTTATGCTTTACTTGCTTATTTTGAGCTCATTCGGAGTCAAATTGGATCAGTTGCAGTGTTGATGGGTTCGTCTGATCACACGTTTAGTTCACCCATAAGTTTGTTGGAATCAGAGTGGGTGATCCTGAATTTCAATTTAAAAAAAAAAATCAATTCAAATATTGCCTGGAGGATTGGTTTTCTTTAGATTATATGAATTTTCTGGAGGACTGGTTTTGTCTATTGTGCTATATTTTTCTCATATAATCTACAAATTCCCAAATCATACACAGTTGTTCACATAACTCTCACTCAAAAGAAGAGGGGCCACACAATAGTGGTGTTAGGTTGGAGGGCTAATTGGTAAATTACTAATGAGAATTTTATTCAAAAATCGATTGATTATTCATCATGGTCTGTTAATTTTATTATAATCCAATGGAGCATATGATAAATTTAAGCCATTGAAGTATCTCCATTCGTTGTGGATAATCTCCTCAATTTTTTAACAAAATATATTTGTTAAAATTTTTTTTCTATTGTTTGACAATCTTGATAGTGTTAATAATGGGAGCTTTTATGTAAAGACCAATAACTTGAGGGCCTTCAAGAACATATGATTTTGTGCTAGTTAAGTAACATAAATTTTCAAACAAAATTTTTAGAGAGGTGGATCCCCTTTTTCTCCTTAACAATTCTTAGATACTTTTCCATCTTAAATTTCTTGAGAACTTAGTTAGCAAAATCTTCTCGAGTGATAACCTTTCCAATCTAAACTTAATCTATTCCATCTGCAAAATCAGGAAGAAACTTTTTGGAAACAAAAAACCTCTATTACTTGGACTATGGAAGGGGATAGGAATAATGCTTTTTTCCATGCTTTGGTTAACAAGAATATAATTAGAAGTCATATTCACAACATGGTTGATTCCCAAGATAATGTCTATGATATGGAGGATTTAGTTGTTAACTCTGGTGTTGATTATTTTAAAGAGGTTTACAATTCTTCCAAGTTAACTATTCCTATTGCTAATGCTAATGTGATTCCTAAACTTGTGGATGAGGAAGATAATTTGTTGCTTATTCAACCTCCTATGAAAGATGAAATTTGGAACAATATTAAATATATGAATGGGGACTCTGTGGCTGGTCCTGATGGTTTTACTATCAAATTTTTTTGTTAAAACCTGGGACATTATCAAACATGATGTCATTGGTGATGTGCATGACTTTTTTAAAGGTACGCCCTACCCTAAGTTTTTCTCGTCTACTAATATTGTGATTATTCCTAAAAAAGAGAATACTACTTATTGGAACAAGTTTAGACCTATTAGTATTTATACTTTCTTTAATAAGTTGGTGGCTAAAATTAGTGCTTGTATACTTTCTTTTATTTTGCCTAAAATTATATCCATCAACCAAATTGGTTTTGTGAAAGGCAGAAGCATTTTTGATAACATTTTATTAGCTCAAGAGATGGTTCATGATCTTAATGTTAAAGTTACTGGTGGTAACATTTTGTTTAAACTCGACATTACGAAGGCTTATGATAATTTGAAGTGGGATTTTCTTTACAAAGTTTTAAAGTTGTTTGGTTTTAATGAGTCCTTTCTTATGCTCATCAAGAATATTACCAAGAACTGTTTTTTTCTATAATTATCAATGATAATAATCATGGTTTTTTTTCTTCCAAGCATGGTCTTAGATAAGGGGATCCTTTATATCATTCCCTTTTCATTATAGCGATGAAATATCTTTCCAGAGGGATTGAAAATCTTTATAGAAGGTACCCTATGCTTAACTTTTGTACTGCTGGTGGCTTTCCTTTTACTCACCTTTGCTTTGCTGATGACTTTATTATTTTCTCCAATGCTTTGATTAAAAATGTTAAAATTCTTGCTAAATTTTTATCATCTTTCCAGCTTATTAGTGGTCTTTCTATTAATAGGGAGAAGAGTAACTTTATCAATGGGTTTTCGGTGAATAGTACTAGAGTTAGTGGGATCAAAAGAGTGTGTGGTTTCAACCAGTCTTTACTTCCTATTAAGTATATTGGAACTCCTCTCTTCAAAGGTAGGAAAAAGAATTTTCTATTTCAAAAAAAAAATTCTGAATTGGTCTTCGAACTTTTTCTCTTTCGGTGGTAGATTAACTTTGATTAAAAGTGTTTTAAGCTCTATCACTATATTTTTATTTCATACTTTGAAACCTCCTTCCACTATTTGTGTGAGAATGGAAAAAATGATAAATAATTTTTTTTGGGGGGCTATTAATAACAAAGCTTGTATCAATTGGTCGTCTTGGAGAAAAGTTTGTGGTGTTTATAATGAAGGGTCTCTTGGTTGCAAATCTATTTTTGATACTGTCCATGCTTTTTCTCATAAACTTTGATTTGCTTTTAGATCGAATAACAATTTATGGGCCCAATTCATGAATGATAAATACTGTAAGGATCTTAACCCTATGGTTTGCCATTACAAAGGATCTGATTCTCTTGTTTGGAAAAGGCTTTGCAATATTAAATGTGAAGCAGATCAGTACATTCAATGGGGCATTTGTAATGGGAAGGTTTCCTTTTGGCAAGACAATTGGTTGGGTACTGATTCTATTGACAATTATCTTCATACTCATACGATTGTGAACACTAGAGTGAATGATTTCATTTATAATGGGAATTGGAACATTTCTAAACTTCGGGAGGTGGTTCTTAATGTTATTATTGAGAAAATTGTTCAAATTCCTTTACAATTATAGTTCACGGATAAAATTATGTTTAAGTTGTATTCTTCTGGTAATTTCAGTTTAAAAAAGGTTTGGGGGGAGATTAGATTCAAAGGTGATATTTCTACAAACTTTAAGTCGCTTTGGCATAACACTATTCCCTTATCATATTCCATTTTAACTTGGAGGTGTCTTAAAGGCTTTTTGTCTGTTGATAACCTTTTGTGAAAGAAAGGTTTTATTATTGCTTCTAAATATCAATGTTGTGTCAACATTGAGAGAATTCAACATGTCTTTGTGAATGATGTTATTGCATGCAAATTTTGGTCTCATTTTTTTAATATAGCTGCTATTGGTGTCTTTAATACTAACTGTGATTTGGCTAGCATTCTTAATTTGGGGTTCTCTAAAAGCAAAGGTCATATTCATAATTTACTTCCTATTGTGATTATTTGGTACCTCTGGAAAAGTAGGAATGAGTCTAAGCATATGGAAATCAAGATGAATGCAAATCAGATAATATCTAATGTGAGGAATAAAATTTTGTAATTGATTTCTATAAATTTTATTTCTATAAATTTTTTTCGAACTGCCACTTATTAGCTGATCATTTTGGGATTCATAATGATTCTGGTTATGTGGGAAATCTGGATCGAATCATGAGGTGGGTCAAACCCAGTGAGCCTTTTATCAAACTTAGCACGGACGGTTCTGTTGTTGCTATTAATGCTGGGATGGGTGGTCTTATCAGGAACCATTATGGCAATGCTATTGCCATTTTCTCTGGTCCCCTCACTTCCTGCTCTGTTTTGACGTCTGAGATGTTGGGTTTGTATCATGGTTTACAAATATGCTTGAGATTAGGTATTCAGAATGTCAACATTGAGGTTGATTCTAAACTTGTTATTCATGTGATCTATGATAACACTATTGATTTCCCTCATGATTTTTACACTATCAGAAAAATTAAAATGGCTCTCTCTATGCTCAATTTTACTATTTCCCATATCTATCGTGAAGGAAATGCGTGTGCGGATTGGCTGGCTAATTTTGGTGCTCATAGTGAGGCTTTTCTGCAGCATCATGTGCTTAATCTTCCTATGCCACTTACAGGAATGATTACACTGGACAAAAACAAGTTACCTTACATCCGCCATGCCTAACTGCTCTGTTTGTCTGTCTATTTATTTTCTTTTCTGCCTGAATTTTTCCCAGTTTATTCTGGTTGTCTGTACCTGGGTTAGTGCTGGAGGTTTGCTTCTCCTCTACGGGTTTCTGTGGGGATTTTTTGGTGGCTTTTTTCTGTTAAGCAGAAGATCAGAGTTTATATTATTCAGATGGGGTCGTTTATTGGTTTGAATCTTTATTTTTATTGTAATGTTTATAACTTTGATATTACTAGGCTGCCGAACAGTCTATTCATTTTGGATTGGAGTGTTTTGGGGTTTTGTAGGAGGATTATCCTTTTTCCTATGTCTAATATGATGAAGGATCCTAGCCAGGTTAATATTTTTGTGCATCAATTGAGGGGTTTACTGCGGGTTGCTAGTACCAAGCTGCTAAACGGTACTTATAAAATTGGGATTAAATGCTGCTTTAAATACTATCTTATTAATATTGTTTTTTGGAGTTGTTCTTGCAGGAATATGTACTTTGAATTCTGGAAGATCGATGATTGCAACATTCTCACGTTTTATAGTTTTCTGAATCTTTTGAGGTTTGCTTGTTATTTTTGCAGGAAGAATGTGCTGAACGAGATCAATCTGTTCTTCCTTTTTTGGGTGCTGTCCTCTTGCAGCCCTTGTTTTTGCTTTGATTTATTTTGTTATCGTAGAAAAAGGGACCACCGACTCTTAGGCTTTATTTTGATTTTTTTTGTAGCTCTTTTGAGCAATAGTGACCTGGAGGTTCCTTCTAAGGACTTTGCAACCTTTATTTTGATATTAACGCATAGGCCCCGTTGTGGGTTTTAACAAAAAAAAAAAAACAATATTCTCGAGTGATGACGCTGTATTATTCTTCTCAATTCTGTTGAAAAATATGAGTCTGGTGTCTATTATCGTGAAAGTTTTGATCATTTTATTTTTGAACTATTTCAATTTCATTAGATTATTTTCTATCAAAAGTTAGCCATCTACATACGAGTGTATAATAATTTATCTTCTTTGAGTTTTGATATGAAGTATATAATAATCTTTCTAGTAAGTACATGTAAATTTGGATATTACAAACTCATGGTGCTTGTTTTAACTAATAAAAAGCCTTCTTCAACTTTAAGAAACCATCTTTTTTCTCTTTCTCTTCATATCCTAAAGTTGGCATAATGTTGGTAATGTGGGGAGAAAACATTGAAGAGAAAACAAAAGAGCAAAATATCTCAAAGCACCAAGACATTGAAAATACTGTTAAATCTCAAAAATATTCATCATGTCATCTCTTCCTCACTATCTACTACAACTTGTATATAGCTAAACAAAAGGAGTTTCTAGAAGATTCTAGAAAAAACAGATATAAACTTAATTGATACAATAATCCTAAGTTATCATCTCCTCACTATCTACTGCAACTTGTATATAGCTAAACAAAAGGAGTTTCTAGAAGATTCTAGAAAAATAGATAGTATAATAATCCTAAGTTATCCTATAACTTAAAATGCATCGCATCTATATTTATTTGATAAATCTATCATCTATAACAAGTTGCCAAATAAATAACCAGTCAAATAATTTTAAAATAATGCAACAATAACAAATACCTCATCATAATGAATTTTGGATATTTGATTAAATCTTTTATCTTGTAATATCACCTTTTATTGTCTCCTTCAGAATTCATCTTAGTTTTGCATGCTCATTAGATAGTTCATCTTCTCAGGGCTGTTGGAATGCAATTCACATTGAACCTTAAATAACCATAGAAAATTATCATACTACGCTTTATTACATCTTAAATAAAAACAGGACATGAACTCTTGATAAAAGCTGCATTTACTGATTAAGATAAGTAGGGATTGATGACTGCATTGCCATCATATCAGACAATAATTCTATGAATTGCGTCATGAAATAAGATGATATTTTGCCTGACATTAACAACCTTCATTCCTCTTTGTTGATGATCTTATGAGATATTATTTTCGCCATAGTCCCTCCATTGACATAATCTCTTGGACTGTGAGACGCCAGGCCAGGTATGAAGAGTCCCGAAGCACGATACATGAGGGACACAAAGCCCTCATCAAAATCGTTTTGAAGATAGGCCAACAAGAAAGCTTTCGTTAAGTCCCCCACTGCGTTCAAGTACATGGAGAACACGAAAAATGGATGAAAATAGTTCGGGTTCGGCGATTCCTCCACCACCTGCCATTAATTCAAGATAAAGTCGATGACATGCTAATCAACATAACAATGAAAGTCTGCTTTGTAACTTCTTTAAGACAGCATAGAATGAGTAAGCTAAAAGGGGGAAGTAGAAGCTAGCAAACGCACCTTGCCCTCATACCAACTTGTGAAGTAAATGCAGGTTCCAAAGTGCTTGAACAGAGCAACGGGGGGCTTGTCAAATGGAACCCGAGGGACTATATCGTACCTGTAAACCATCCTATGATACTTGGATTTCAAAACAGCTTGCACGTTGTTTCCAAACACCGCATCTCCAACCCTCGGCTGGCCATAAGTCATCACGCCATGGATTCTGTCTATGATGTCCTGCCGCTCGTGCATGGCTAGCAGTGCTGGAAACAGAATCGCTAGAGCTCCCCCGAGGCTGTGACCAGTTATGATGATCTTGGCTCGTTTGTGCTTCTCCAGCAATTGATTCAGTTCCTCCCGAATGGCGTAGTAAGCCAGCAATTTGCCTTCGTTATGCCCCTCGTGCTCACGGGGGAAGCCTATCTCAACATCTTTCTCGTCTTGGAGCCCGAGTGCTCTCATGAAACCAAGATGAGCTTTGCCAAATTTTCCCATGGAAAGCCAGGAGAGATCGACGTCCGTAATCCAGTCGTAAGCGTTGAAGGGCTCAGTCCCGCGGAAGGCCAATACAATGACATTGGCGTCCTCCTCTTTGTCGCAGCAGATGAAGGCTTGGGTTCCTCTGTTCTTCAAGTATTCTGAAAAAGGGAAAATCTTGCACATTTAAAGTAAAATTTACTACTAGGCGCAGTGGATTGGGCCAATTAATCTAAGCAGCTTTTGGTTCACACTATTGATTATTTGATATGAGTATAGCATTATTAGGTCATGGGAAACTCTCACACAAATTGGGCTGTTTGATTTACTAAAAATGTTACAATAAAATAAATATAATAATGTATTTGGAATAATTAAAAATTATTTAATTGAGTATAAATTGAATGCAGTATATTCTTATTTCTTAGGTGTTTGATTTGAAATAAATTAAATTTAATATAAAGCCAAACAATAGCAATTGATGATACGGCAATGTGGGATAGTCATATCGGCAACAACAATTGATAGCAGCACCGATTATAAATGATGGCGATGGGCATTAGTTAAGTGGCCAAAAATATTGGTGGTTGCTTTTTTTTTTTTTTTTTCCTTTTTAACATGCTCAATCAGTCTATTGTAATTTTTGCTTTGTCCTTTGTTAGTCTTATTTGTTTCCTTCTTTTATTAATGGAATTGTATCCCTTTTGGTTAAACAAAAAAAAAAAAAGACCTTGGCCCATATAATAAACAGGTCATAACAATGGACTCAAATCGGACTTGAAAACCAATTTTAATAATATTTTTTATAACATGTTAGCTATGAATTTTAGGTAACTTAATCATAAAATAAATATATTATACTAACAAATAAAAGAATTTTAGGAAAAAAATAAACATGTCACTTTTAGATAAAAATTGAGTTTGCGAGTTACCCTAAATCCCACCCAGTTAACAAGCGAGTCAATATGTTGGATCCAAATCCAATTCGCTAATTAATTACGTCAACCCAAAATTAATTTTTTTTGAATTAGATCTAATAGATACAGTCATGTTTTGGAGAGATTATTATATGTGAAGTCCAGACATAGGACTACGTCCAGACTCTCTTGTACACATACTGAGTACATTGTGTAAATGTGTGTACACATGCTATATACAGAGTTGTACACAATGCATTCAAAAGCTCAAATCAATAAAATTTAGAATTTATCCAAAATGAACTTAATAGATGAGTTTTAGAATTCTCAAAATTTCAATCATTATTTTTTTTTTCATCCAACGAAATGCCTAAAAATTTAGAACTCCTATTTTTATAATATTATAACAACCAAATGACCCTTAATTACTATCCCCATATTTTCAATCACCCTTTAAAATTTTCACCTCACACAGCTCAGTTTGACTTGTTGGTTGAGATATTAAACTACCAATTAAGAGTTTTTAAATTTAAGTCTTTGTGTATGAGATGTGTGTATGAATTTATCTTAATTGATCTAAATATATAAAAAAAAAAAATCGCCTCAAACGTACGACTTTAATGCTCTAAAGATTATGCGACCAATTTTTTTTTTCTCCTTGGTTTGTACATACTATCAATAATTGACTGGTGGAAGGTACACTTACTGTTCCAACAATTGAAGAATCTGACAAAGTGCATCTGCAAATAAACATAAAAGAAGAAGATTAGGTTAACAAGTTAATAATAACAAGTCTTTAATGCACACTTGTTAAATAATAACATAAATTAATACCAAAGTCCTAAACAGATACTTAGCACATTCCTCACTAATCATAATTAGTACTTCCATGCGCCAACTCTTGGGCAAATTATTGCATCGGGTCACCGGAAGCGGAGATAGGTCCGGATATTAATAAAATATTATTTTAAATTAAGCGCATCAAAAGCGTAGGTAAAGCGCAGGTAAATCGCAGATCAAAGCGTAGTCAAAAGCGCAGTCAAAGCGCAACTAAAGCGCAAGTCAAAAGCGCAATAAAAAACGCAACTGATATGGCAAATTTTTATTGGATGTCCGAACTTATTTTCCACCTAGGGTGACCGGATGAATTTGCCCAACTCTTGAGGCACATGGCGCCCTATTAATGGCTGTCTGAATAAATAAAAATAATATATAATAGATTGACGAGGAAATTAGAGTCTGTCTTTACCTTCCAGTATTTATTAACTTGGTTTTTTATGAAAGCACCGTTCTCGTAGGCGAGCTTCGAAGCCATCATAGAGAGACTGAAGGGATTGACGTCCAGGCCTGGAAGTGGTTCTATTGAAGAAAAATCTGTAATAAAAATGCTCCTGAATAGCTCATATCGACCATCTATGTGACAGATGATGGATCTAAAATCGGCCGATTTTCGTCTTGGAATCACCAGAGACACTGCAACCAACAAAAGCATCTATGAGGATAAAGCTTTCAGAAATATTAGGTTTATTGAATGTCAAATCAATTGGTCGCTTGGTAGATAGCAATGGTGGCCAGCAAGGCAATAACAATAGAGATACTTGGTGGTTGCGATGATTTGATCGCTGAAATTTGACTATGGGAGCAAGCAGGCAACCTCCATTAATTTTTTCAATAAGCATGAATTGCTTTTTTTGTTTAGGGTTTAGGTTTTGTGCTTAAAAATTTGCCCTAAAAAGCAGTAAGAAAGCTGTCCCCAAACGAAGCCCCAATACCAAAATGAACTCCGGTAGCTCCGTGTGTGTTAAAGTTCATCTATGAACTTGGTTGTATCATTGCCTATTCGAGTAAAGATCTAAAATAATCCACCGATATCGATATCAACATTTTTATTCTTGGATGGCCGGCGAATATTACTCGATCGGAGCTACAGGGCCAAATCAGCTCACAAAAGTTACAATCTCTCATATCAACAATCAACCAAAAAAAAAAAAGAAGGGCATCCATAGATCGTAGCAATAAAATCAAAAATAGGTAGTGATCGATCGATAGAGCTAGACCTGTGAGGCAACCCCAAAAGATGCCGAAGAAGCCACCGTTGAGGGAGTGTAGGTTGAGGAAAAACTCGACAATGTGGCCGAGACACAGAAGCGGGAAGCTAATAACTGAAAGCAGCTTCTGAATGAGCAGAGTGAGCGCGGTTACCCAATCGATCCTGGCTTCGTCTAGCGAAGCGCTTACGCCAGACTTGTGCTCCTCGTACTTGCTCCCCCTCAGCCGCCGGTGTAGCACTAGATGGCCGGCGATGTCGCGATACCTCGCCTTATCGTGGCGAAGGATCATATGCTCATCCTTGGCCGCCATTGTTTAAGAGAGAATGAAGGAGAAACGGAGATTGAGGGACAGAGAATTTGAGAGTAGGTGCGTCGAGTATTTATGAAAGGCTTTGCAGAGTGGCACATTGTAAATACTTTACACGCCTCGGCCTCGTTAATATCGTTTTGAAAACTTTACAACATTTCTCTTTTTCCCGATTGTTAATATTTTGTTAGATAAAAAATTTATTTTTATATTTTGCAATTATTTTATAAAAAGCTGGAGTCTTCTTTTGGGAGGGCTTTTAATTTTTTTAAAAAACAATTTTTATATTAAAAAATTATTTTAAGAAATAGTAATGAAGCCGACGGCTTTTTTTCTGCTTAGCGACTTTCTAGCATAAAAAATTTAATTTATGTACTAAAAAATAATTTTAAGAAGAAATAAGAAAGCCGTACCAAACAGAATCTAAATTTATTTTAAACTAATATGTTTCAGAAATCTTTTTTTTTATTCTATTAATTGCAATAAAAAGTACAATTCATTAATTTAAATTAAAGATATTAATCAAGGAAGAATGAGAAATTTTTAAATATTTTAACGTCAAAAGAGATTTAAGCCTACTTATCAACTAAAAGTTATTGAATTTGAGGTTTAGTTATGTGATGTTACGTGTTTGCCTTATTTTGCCAAATGTCCAATAAAAGAGAAAATTAAGCCTGCAAGACGCTGAAGGCATGGTAGGCATGAAACATGTGATTCATGTGACCACTTTATTGTACGTTCTTTTCTCTTTCATCAATAATGGAAGAGTCAAGACAAAATGCACAAAGCAAACCATTAACCTTGGCAACTCATCTGCTTGTCTAGATTTTTTTACCATGGTTTTTTTGAAGGGAAAAAATTACATCTCATTGTTTGACATAATACTTATCTTCCTACTAAGTTTGGAGGACTGGGGATCCCTCACCTTATCTCCCTTTCTCACGACTTTGCATGCTCTTTCATTTGGAGATTCTTTAACACCAGCTCTTTGATTTTTGATTGGTTCAGATTTAAGTATTGCTCTCCCTGGAAACCTTTACCTACTAAATCCTCTAAATTCTGAAAAAGTATTTGTGGGGTTGCTATTATAATAAAAACGCTCATTAACTTTAATGTTACTGTTGAGAACTATAATAAAATTTCTTTCTTTTGGAATCCTTGGCTTAAAGGTAAATCCCTAGCTGATTGCCTACCTCCCTCCCCAATTTTTCACCGGATGATTTATGATTTTTGGAATAAGAATTGGTGTTTGCCGGAAATTATTCCAGCAAGGATTTAGCAGCTTATTGTTGGCATATCAATTGGGGATAACACTAATGCTATTATTTACTGGATTGACATTGTAAATCCTTGTTTTAAAGATTTTAGATTAAATTATTTTTATGGTCGGCACATTGTGAGCTGGTATAATTTCATTTGGCATAAAAATGCAGCTCTTAGATTTTCTTCTTACACTTGGCTCTTGGTTCGGGGTGGTTTAATTGGTTTAAAGATAGCTGACATTTTAGCAAGGAGAAATATTTTTATAGATGCTATTTGCCCTCTTTGTCACCAAGAAATGGGAAACAGCTCACATATGTTTTTCCAATGCGACTACCCTTTTGCCGTTATCTCTTATTTCTCCCTATATTGAACTCCTTTTTTAGGCTAATTATTTTACAATTGTTTGATTTTATTAATGAGTTGTGCATCTATGACAAAGCGGAGAAGAACTTCTATTTTTTTGTGATTTGTGAGGCTGTTTATTTTCTGTGGAGGGAGCGGAACGACAGAAAATTTTCGGGCTCGTTCTCCACTTACCATTGTGCCGGAAACTAGTTGTGGCTTTTGCTCGAAAATGGTCTCGAAGGAAAAATGCAGACATATATGCTCCATAAGTCATTCCCTTCATGTTTCTTCTGATTTACGTGGTCTGTTTTTGTTTGGCTGGACATTGATGAACGGATCTGCTTATGTGCCTTTCTCCCGTGGATGGCCAATCGGTTATGGATAACTTGTGGTTTGTCACTTGGCCTGGCAGGTTTTGTTGCACCCTGCACTCACTTGTTATCTTCTTGTTGGCAACTGATCGCGGGAGGTTTTTGTGAAAGTTGTTTTCCTTCCAGGATCGTCCAACACGAAGTTGGATCGTCCGGGGACGATCGGTACAGGTTTTGGGGACAGAGAAGTTCGTCTCATGACGAAATGAGGTTCGTCCGTACGAAATTTTTTCAGAGAGCAACTCGTCCAGGAACGATAACTATTTCGTCTGAACAAAATTCGTCTAGTGGGAAAATCGTCCCGGGATGATTTTAGATCGTCCGGGATGATCTGGTTGGATCTATATGGGATTGAGATCTTTTGAAGAGAGAGAAAATCCCAGGAGAGAGAAAACCGAAGGAAAAAGAAGAAAAAGTGATTTTTGGGCGACTTCTATTCATTTTCGTCCGTAGATGCATTTGAAAAAGTTGACCGACTCGAGATAAGGCATATTCTGCCTTTCTCAATTTTCAGAAACGAGAATTTTGATGACTTTTCTGTTTCGGATTGTGTCTCCGTTAGCGAATAATTGTTTGTACTGATGAACTTTTTACCACGTAAGTTTTGGTATGTTTATGAGATGATATTTGTGCACGTTTTGAGTATTTTCTGAAAGATTTTTACCAGGTATTTTGAATTCCAAGGGGTTTTGATCGAATAATAATTTATCTGGATGTTGAAAAATATTATTTCAGTACAATAAAAGTCTTAGAATGATGTTGTGTACTATCTGTGGTAATTTGGTAAATTTATGAATCTTTGAATTCTGTGTAAATTCTGTATACTGCTGTTATGCCACTGACGAACTCTTATTTTCTAAATTGAATGAATTGATATGTGCATGCTATCAGAAGGGAGTTATAAGGGGCCAGAATCCTTTGAGATTCTATTTTTGTCAGGGCAATCTGAGAAATCTGAAAACAAGTTATGTTCTGAAAATTCTGTATATCTGTTCTATTCTAGTGCTATATGGACAAAGGGAGACATAAGGGGCCAGAATCCGTTGAGATTCTGTCAGTGTCAGGGAAGGGAGGCATCATGGGCCAGAATCCGTTGAGATTCTGTCAGTGTCAGAGAAGGGAGGCATAAGGGGCCAGAATCCGTTGAGATTCTGTCTAGGTCAGGGATATCTGATATCTGAATCTGATATGTGATACGTGAAATGTGATATCTGAAATGTGATTTTATCTGATTTGAATTCTGGTTTGTACAATCCGATCTGTTTTGTTATTTGAAAGTTTTATAAGAACTGTTCTGCACTTTGATTTGTGCACTCTGATTTGAATTCATGTATCTGTGATTTGATTTTTATTTGATCAAGTATATGTTTTGTCTGTTATACGATTTATGTACGGCTAATTGAATAACTACTTCTGATGTATTTTCTGGTGTGAATTTATAGAGATTTCGATGGGCGATTGTAGTCTTGCTGAGCTGTTAGCTCATCCTTGTTTTCTACGTGGTTTTCAGGTTCTGGAAAAGGGAAGGAAGTCTTGAACTAGCAGTTCTGTGTCTGATCAGTGATTAGGTATTTTGTACTTTTGATTTTTATACAGTCATGACTTTTCTGTTCTATTCTTTCTGTCTGTAACCATGTACTGTATTGTACATGATTATTTTGATGAAAAGAAGAAAATGATAGAAGAATTTATGTGTATATTGGAAGTTAATAGCACCTCTGTATTTCTGTTTGTTTGAATATTTGGAAGAAAGTTCTGAAGCAAATTCTAAAACTAGATCCTGGATTTTCAACATTTGTCGCGGCCCGACGTGAAGGGATTCATTCCGGTCGGGTTGGGTCGTGACATTTTTTGACGACCCTGATGGCTTGAGACATCTGACTTTTACTACTCTGAAGTAATTTATGTCCTTGGGTGGATTCCGCTTTTCCTGAGTCCCGTATTTTTTGGAAGCCTTATGTGTGGTTCTTTGGCTTCTTTCCTTTTTGGGTCTGTTGTTTATTTCTTAGCCGATTTTTCAGGCTATTTTTTTTGCAAGTCATTAATTTTGGTATATCTTAATATACGGGCTTTCCCCCAAATTTTCCCAAAAAAGAGTTTTAACTTCCAATTAAGAGCTTTTGAGTTTGAATCTTGCTTGACCTTGTTGCGGGTATAATATACGTGGCGATAGAGTTAGAACTTTTCGTCTACACACTGTATGGATATCCAACCACAAATAGATAAAAAAGAAAAATCAAAATTTTTATGTGAAAAGCCTTGGAAAAGTGAAAAACTACAGGGCCACACCTAGTAGAAATGATTTCACAAGTGTTTGAATTGATTACAGGTGATTGATTCGTCCTTGTAATTGAGGACGATCATATTACAATAATCAATTGTTAGGTTGAAATCTAGTGACGAACAAAGATTAGACGGAAATTAGACGATATTTGATGGTCGGGCAGAGATTCAGCGTCAATTAGGTTAGGATGGAAGTCCGACGACGGCTGGTGGCTAAGCGGAAGTTTGATGTCAGTTGGTGGCCGGGGCATAAGTCCGACAGTGATCGAGGAGGAGTCTGGTGACAAGATAACTATAGTTTCTCTCTCTTCATTCTCTTCATTTTCTTTCTTTTCTTCTTTGCATGGGTCTCCTTTCATAAGAAATGAGTGATCTACTTATAGTTTTATGAGAGTTATATGCCTAGTAAATAGGAGGGAGATCAAGGGTAAGTTTGAAGTGGTTTGAATGGATGACCAATATTGATTCTCTTGATCGTAGACCATTTACTAGGCATTTGAATGTCTTAATATGATATCAAAATTTGACTATCTTGGGCTTGTTGGATTCATCTCATTGAGCTGCTCAATTCGACCATAAGCATGTCACTTTTGGGAATCATTTGATCTTCCACCGTATGGTTTGGACTTTTCAAATGTACTTCGGATCTTTAATTTGTATTTTCGAGATGTTCAGTTTAACTAGAAGTTTGATGAAATTGTAGTTCATATGGTCCAAGATTTAATTTGGAAGTTTTCAACTAAATTTTTCCTTGAAATTCGTGCCCGATCAAGATACTCATGTAAAAATAATAATAAAGTAATTTAAAAAAAATTAAACAAGAAAAAAAGAAAAAAAAAAGGTGTAATTAAATTGTCATGAAAAAACTTGAAAGAAAATTTTAGAATTAAAATTGAAGAAATATATAGACATTTTAGGGCAAGTTCGAATAAAAAAATTTTTATTTTAAAAATTTATAAAAACATTGTCCCAAATAAAATCTTAGTAATGAATACTTAAAAAAATTTGTTGTGAAAAAGTTAAAAAAAAAAACACACACACATGAAGTCCAATAAAAACATCAATAAATTTTAGTAATAAAATTGAGTACGTTAAATCCATCTCTGCCTGTGGGCACTACTCGAATTTTCTGAAAACAACAATTAAAATAATGAGAAAATAATAATTAAACAAAAATTCTAATTGCAACTTAAAAAATGAAACAGTAAGAAAACTATCCTAAACGAAGCCTAAATTATGATAAAAATTGTATTACAAATTTGCTGCATTTACTTTTTCGCCAACACATACAAAACAAAGTTGTTTTGCTTCAAATCCTCTTGAAAGTTTGTGACCCTTAATGACCTTTTTTTTTGCACAATCTCAACAACTTGTTCTGTCAGAAATCTTATATGTAACTTGTATGGCCTTCATTGACTGGCAATATTTATAGGTGCGTCCAATAATGATCAATGGCATACAATAAATGATTTAATTGTTGCTAATATGCTACAAAGAGTGATGCATAAAAGAATGTTTGTGAAAGTATGAAATTTTCCTCGATACCCAAAATTATAGATTTTTTTTTTTTTTTGTTGCAAATGAGATAAATGTATTTTGTGTTAATGTATCATAGCTGATATGCTAGACGACATTATTCATCCATATGATCATTGTTGTTGTTAATGGAAGCTTTTGAGTGTCTCTACATTAGCAAGATTTATATGGTGGTTGTAATGGACTCTTTTTTATTGTCTTTTTAGGTTACTCAATTGTTAATTCTGTAGGAGACTAGTGATATCTAAACGGGTCAACGGATTGGGTTCGGGTCCAACTCGAGTTGACCTCAGACCAACTCGGGTTAACCCTAACCCAACCAGACAATATTGTCAATCCAGACCCAACCCGTGTCGGTTGACCTGACCCGGCCCGCGCGGGTTAGGGTTCACGGACATTTGTGTGCTACAGGACAAGGCGATGTCGAAATGGGTTTGGACTCTGGTGGTACACGGACGGACGACGACTCGATCTGACACAGCGACGAAACTAGGTGCAGGCATGCGACATAGCGGCAGCTGACTGTGTGGGTATGGCGGCCACGACACTGCTCAACCAAACACGGCCACGGGATGACGTCAATGAGCATGATATTCCTAGGTCAACCCGGGTTTGTTTCGGTTTCTAGGTCAACTCGAACCCGACTCAGCATTACAAACGGATCAGAATCCCGAATCGGACCTGTTTCTCAAATTTGTTGACCATAACACGGAATTTTCAGATCGAATTTTCGGGTCGTGTCAAATATTGTCACCCCTACAGCATACATGTTGTGGTTCATTAGGGGAATCATCCTGATTGTTTTTGTTTTCGATTGCTGTTCATGCTATCTTCCTAAAATTATACGCATACAATTTGCCTGGTTTCTCCAACAGCTAGGTTTTTTTATACTATATTTTTGGCTTCTTATGCTCATCTGCTCTGGATTTGGGCAATAATAAGCTCCTATCATTATCATTCATGATGGATCGATCAGACAGTTATTGCACCGTGGTGCTGATCTATTGCATATTGCTATCTTTGCTAGTTGTGATACCTATTTTCTGCTGCCATGGATGGATCTTTTGATACCTTCTAAGTTCTATCTTTGATCAACCGGGAAGTTTTTCCATTAGTCATATATTTATGCGGCTTGGCACTATTGTTGCCATGGATTAGTGTTTGATATTCAAGTAAAAAATAAAAAAAAAAACTAGTCTCCAAAGTCTTAACGGCTCTCTCATCGAATTTTGAACATGAAGTTGTAGCTATTGAAGAATTCGAAGATTTTGTTGATGATGGGTTCTTTAATGAGAATCCATTTGGTAGTAGGTATAAACAAAATGCATTGTAATTTTTGCAAGAAGCTTGACATTCTGAAGATAGATGTTGGTCCAATAAAAAACAAACCAATATTGTAGAAAGATGATAGATCAAATAATTGATTTATGACACATTTTTCAAGATGATTGTAATAATTTAGAAATTTGGTTATATGATACCGGTCATTCTAATCATATCACTGAAATAAAATCCTTTTACAAAGATATTGATATGTCAAAGAAATCAGAAGTCAGATTAGATGATAATAATATTGTTAAAGTTGAAGGTAAATGGAGCATTATTGCTGGAATAAATGATAACAAGATAAAATTATTACATGATGTTCTACATGTGATGCCCTAAGATTTAATGTTGGAAGAATTATAGCATTCTAGATATTTTACATATCAGCAGGAGTGTGAGATTTATCAAGATCCTTCATGTTAGGTTCTTGTTACTTTAGTTATTCTTTTATATCCAAGATAAAATAGTTATGATATGATTATATAGATTCAGAATAAATGATTTATTTTTGGCTCAATAAATATAGGTGTGTATTGATGTTTTAAATAATAGAATTTATTTCTGATATTTGTTACTGATAGATTAAATTAGATAGTTCTGGTTGTTGTATAAAAAAAGAATTCTTTCAAATTAAATTTTGGTACGTGATAGTGGTGGTGAGAGATATTTTTATTAATTACATAAAAAATTGTATTCAATGCCCAACATTTTGACGCTTTGGACCCAGCACTGCAGCACTGCATGCTCAATCCAAACTTAATATAAAATAAGGAGCTTGACACCACCGTGTCAAATTATAGCACTTTAGCGCTGCTCTCCCCAGTATCACTTGGTCGGATAGAAGTACAGGCATTAGTTGGTGGTCTGGCGTAAGTTCGTGCGTCAGTTGATGGTCTGGTGGAATTCAGGGTGTTAGTTGGTGGTCCGACAGAAGTTCGGCGTTATGCGGTGGTCTAGTAGAAGTTTAGCGTCAGGCGACATTCCGGTAGATGTCTGGGTGTTAGTTGGTAGTCCAACGGAAGTCCGAGCATCAGTTTGTGGTCTGGCGGAAGTCTGACATCAAGCAGTAGTTCGGCAAAAGTCAGGGCATTAGTTGGTGGTCCGGCAAAAGTCCGGGCATCAGTTGGTGGCCCGGCAAAAGTCCGAGCATGAGTTGGTGGTCCGATAGAAGTCCGAGCGTCAGTAGATGGTCCGGTAGAAGTATTCGTCAGGCAGTTGTTCGGCAGAAGTTCGGCATCAGGCGGCATTCTGGCAGAAGTTCGGGCGTTAGTTGGCGGTCCGGCAGAAGTCCGTACATCATTTGGTGGTTTGGCGGAAATCCGGGCTTCACTCGGTGGTCTGGCAGAAGTTCGGCGTCAGGCACTAGTCCGGCAGAAGTCTAACGCCATACGGTGGTCCAGCGGAAGTCCGGGCGGTGGTCGAGGAGAAGCTAGGTGGCACGAGCGATCTCCGATCTCTCTCTTATTACCTTGCTTGGGGTCCTCTTCCATGAGAAGTGAGGGGTCTATTTATAGATTTATGAGAGTGTCATGACTAATAAATAGGAGAAAAATCAAGGGCAAATTAGGAGTGGTTTGAATGTACTGTCATTTGAATGCCTTAGTGATTAGTGATATTAGAATTTAGTGATCTTGGGCTCGTTGGACTTTTCTCGTCGAGCCGCTCAATTTGACTATAAGCATGCGATGTTTGGAAACTATTTGGTAATCCAAATTGTGGTTTGAACCATCCAACAGTGCTTTGGGTCTTTGATTTGGACCAATTTGGGATCGATTGAGTCAAATTTGGGGTCATTGGGTTCGTATTTTCGAGACATGTTTGACGATAAGTTTGCTGAAATCGGAGTTCAGATGGTCCCAAATTTATTTTTTAAAGTTTCTAACTTGATTTTGCCTTGAGATTCGTGCCCGATCATGATAATTTTTTGATAATATATCAAACATGTTCTGTCTTTTCTATTCTTTTGTTTCTATGAACTTCTCCAATAGACCCACTGATGCTTAGCTCAGTTGGTGGACGAGCACAGGTGGGTACCCCCATATCGGGTTCGATCCACTCGGGCAGCAGTGCCCCTTCGATGGGGGTCCAATAAGCGTCGACCACGTGTTCTAATGGGTGTAGCTAACTTGTCCTGGTCGACCGAGGTTTACGGACCGCCAAGCGCCCTAGCTAAGTCAGGATGGCAGCGGACGTTTCCTCGTCATAAAAAAAAATAAAAAATAAAAAAAAAATTATCCAACATTACTTAGGCCGTGGATCGTGTGGAACACTTCTTTAATCATTTATATATGTTGTTTTTGTTAGAATCCCACACGTGGACGGTTCAGATTTAACATCAACTTTGTACTCTCTTTAAATTGTACTTTCTTGCTAACGGCTTCACATGACAGACTCTACAACGCAAACATCCCCCGCTCCGGCGAACTCCACAGATGAGTTCTTCTCTTCCCAAATCCCCTCTTCTCTCAAATTTCTAATGAGCAATGTCAAACATGTCATTGCTCAACCACTCACCGCCGATAATCACGCTCTCTGGCGATCCCAAGTTCTAAAGCTCTTTCGTGCAAACGGCTACGAAGGCTTCTTGACTGGTACCGCCAAATGCCCATCCCAAGAATCGTCTACAGGTAACGGTCAATCTTCATTCAATACCTGGACCTTGATCGATCAAAACCTCGCCGCCGCGCTTTACTCTGTCATCACAAACACGATCCTCCCATATGTCCTCACGGCGGAACATTGCCACGAGATCTGGTCAATTCTTGATCATCGTCTTCAATCATCCACCCGGTCCAGAATCAGCCAATTACGAAACGAACTACACTTTCTTTCTATGAAGGATAAAACCATGAGCCAATATCTCCTTGAGGTAAAATCCAAGGTCGACGCTCTCTCCGCCGCCGGATCTCAACTGGCAGCTGAAGACGTCATTCACTACACGTTGAACGGCCTGCCTAACACCTATCAAGCGTTCAAGACGGCAATCCATACAAATTTACGACCGGTCACCCTCGATGAACTTTACACTCTGCTCTGCAGCGAAGAGCTCAATCTCGCTCACGAAACCGCTAAAGATCTTCAGTCCTTACAAATCTCCGGTCATTCCATGGCTCTCACCGCCACTCGCGGCCGTGGCCGTGGACGCAACAATAACAGTCGCAGCAATTCCGACAACCGATCCTCCCAGCCGCATACCCGGAACGGTAAATCCAACCGACCGTCGATCACATGCCAAATCTGCGGCAAATTTGGTCACTCCGCGATCAAGTGCTGGCACCGCCACGACGATCAATACAACAGTGATCCACCTTCCGCTTTGTTCACATCTCCAACACCGGCTTCTACCTCTCAGTGGTTCTTGGATAGCGGCGCCTCGTCTCATCTAACCTCCGATCCAACGCACATACAACAACCGCAACCATATCACGGCAACACTCAAGTTACACTTGGTAACGGGAATCAAATCCCAATTCATACCACGGGCAAGGGTATCCTCCCTACGCCCGCAGGTAGCTTAACACTCTCCAAATTAAATATTGTTCCAAATCTTGCATTTAATTTACTTTCTGTTCATAAATTAACTGCGGATAACAATTGCGATATCACTTTTTTCTCTTCTGGTTATGCCATTAAGGATCGGAAGACCCACCGCCTTCTTCTCACGGGTCCGTGTATTAACGGATTATATCCGCTCCAACACACCGGTCCTTCGCAAATTCAAAATCAACAGCTGGCTCTCATCTCTATTCAGCATGTACCGGCTCTTTGGCACCGCAGATTGGGTCACCCGTCCAACTACACACTAGCCAAAATCGCTCGTGCAAACCAGGACATCAAAACTGACATAAAGCATCAGTTCTGTAACACTTGCAAAATGGCCAAAAGCCATCAGCTACCTACACACACCTCACATTCTATTACTACTGTACCGTTCTTTCTTGTTCATGCCGATGTATGGGGCCCCTTTCAAACGCCCTCTACAAAAGGATATAGGTATTACGTCTCTTTTATTGATGATTTCACAAAATATACATGGGTGTATCCACTTACTTGCAAATCTGAAGTTTTCGATAACTTTCTTGAATTTCAAAAGCTTACTGAAAGGCAATTTCAACATAAAATTCACATTCTCCGCACCGACAACGGGGGAGAATTTATAAATAACAAATTTCAAAATTTTTGCAAGCAAACCGGGATAATTCATCAATCTTCTTGTCCGTATACACCGTCTCAAAACGGAGTAGCGGAGCGTAAACACCGTCACCTCACCGAAACCACCCGTACCTTACTACTCGAAGCCTCCGTTCCCCACACACTTTGGGTCGATACTCTCCTCACAGCCGCCTACCTTATTAACCGGCTACCCTCACCCAACACTCAACATAAATCTCCCTACGAACTCCTCTATAACACACCACCAAACTACCACAACCTTCGGGTTTTCGGATGTCTGTGTTACCCTTGGCTCAAACCTTACTCGGCCACCAAATTATCCCAGCTATCTACACCTTGCATCTTCATTGGCTATCCTCCCAATCAAAAAGGCTACCGTTGCCTTGATCCGGTAACCTATAAAGTGTACACTTCTTGCCACGTCGTCTTTAACGAGAATATCTTTCCCTTTTCGCATCAACCCACGCCCCAGCACACTAATTATAACACCGTTTCCCCCACGCCACCTCTCCTTTTGGTTCCCGCGTCTCAAATTCCCTGTCCGCTCGACACACACCAATATAAGTCCAACAATGAACATCAGCCCTCTGCCACACCACAGCAACCCACTCAAACTCCTTCACCTACTGATCTTGGCTCGCTCCCTGGCATTCAAATAACACCGGCTCCCAACAATCTGATTACTTCACAGCAGCCCATAGCTCCCGCACCTCCAAAACCAACGCATCACATGACTACAAGACTTAAAAGCGGGATATCCACACCGAAACAGATATTCGACATGTTTCACACTATTAATGCAGACGAACCAACCACCTACACGCAGGCAGTTAAAAATGAACACTGGCGACAAGCTATGTCGCAAGAATTTCAAGCTTTGCAGGAACAGGGAACATGGGAAATAGTACAACCCGATCCTTCTCAAAATATTCTGGGTTGCAAGTGGACGTTTCGTACTAAATACAACTCGGATGGCACTATCGCTCGCTACAAGGCACGTCTCGTCGCCAAAGGCTATGATCAGGAACATGGCATAGACTATACAGAGACGTTTAGCCCCGTCGCCAAGATGCCGACTATCCGGGTCCTAATCCTCATTGCACTTCATCACAATTGGAACATTCATCAGTTAGATGTCTCGAATGCCTTTCTTCACGGTAATCTCTCTGAAACAGTGTATATGCACCAACCTCAAGGATTCAAAGATACTCTTTATCCCAACCATGTGTGCAAATTAAAGAAAGCACTCTACAGATTAAAGCAGTCACCTCGCGAATGGTACTCCACGCTATCCAATCATCTCCTTCAGTACGGCTTCAAAATCAGTAACTCTGATCATTCCTTATTCACATTCAAAGCCGGCAACACACAACTCTACATCCTCGTTTATGTGGACGACATTCTTCTCACAGGTAATTCTCCGAACGAAATTTCTCGATTACTTTCTAATCTTCAGTCTACCTTCCAGATGCGTCACCTGGGCAATCTCTCGCAATTCCTCGGCATTCAAACAATTCACACTAAGACCGGTCTGCTTCTACATCAGCAACCATACGCTCGTCGCATCATCGAGCGGGCTGGAATGGCTAACTCCAAACCAGTATCCACACCAACCGTCTGCAAGCACACCGTTCGGGACAACTCCAGCATTGAATTCAGCAATCCAAATCTGTACAGACAGCTCATAGGCTCTCTACAATACCTCACACTCACTCGGCCGGACATCCAGTTCGCCGTCCAGCAGTTATCTCAGCATATGCAAAGACCGCTCAACGCACACCACGAATCGCTTAAGCGCCTCCTCAGATACATTCATGGCACTTCCAACACCGGCATCAACCTCAACCGAACAAATCTCACCCTCCGAGGCTACGCTGACGCGGATTGGGCAAGCGACACCTTAGATCGTAAGTCCACGTCCGGCTTCTGCAACTTTCTAGGTGACTCGATCATCTCCTGGCAAGTCAAGAAGCAAAATACTATCGCTCGGTCATCAACAGAAGCTGAATACCGGGCTCTCGCAGCAGAAGCTTCAGAAATAATTTGGCTACGTCGACTATTGGAAGACTTTAACATATCACAACAGTCGCCGACGATTATATACTGTGATAATACATCAGCAATCGCTCTAGCTAACAACCCTATTTTCCACGCTAGAACGAAACATATAGATGTTGATTGTCACTTTATACGCGATTGTATCATCAAAAAGCAGCTTACCGTTCACCACATCTGTACTAATGATCAAATAGCCGATCTGTTTACCAAACCGCTCACGTCCTCACGCTTTCACAATCTCTCCAGCAAACTCATTTCTACATGGTAGACATCAGTTTGAAGGGGGGTGTTAGAATCCCACACGTGGACGGTTCAGATTTAACATCAACTTTGTACTTTCTTTAAATTGTACTTTCTTGCTAACGGCTTCACAAAAGCTATTCTATATATTTCGCTCATGTATTAAGAATTACAGTTAATAGAAATATTTCATTCTGTCTTCTACCTGCTCCGTTCTGTCTTTTCCCTTTTCTTGCTGCATTGAGTTTATCAACAGTTTTGAGCCCGATACTAATGCAGAGCATTTTAGTCAGCTAGAATAGTTTAGCTTTACTGTGAATCTCCAATTGTCTTTTTCTCTTCACAAGTTGAGCTCAATTAAATTATGTTAGACTTGTAAATTGCTTTGGTTTATGAACTAGTTGGAAGGGCCAATCAACTTGCCTTTAAAAAAAAAATTAAATAGATTGCATAAATAATAAAAGTGAACGACAATAGAGCTTGTTGCTAATCAAAAGTTGGAGAAATTATTACGTGCTGTCATCGGACATCGTTCAGAGGCAAATCAGGACGTGCCACATCACCCTTTTGTTATATATCGCTATGTACTGGGTGTCGTGGCACATCCTCATTCGCCTTCGAACACACGTAACAACTTCTCCAAAAGTTGAACCTGTGGATCGGGCAAGTAGCCCCAATCTATACGTAGTGACACCCTCAATGTTATATTATTGTACTTGGTACTCGCCATACTACTAGAAGTTCAAGAAGGTGACCTAGATGTGTTGATTCAAAAGACCTTGAATAGAACTTTGAATAGTTCAAAGTTCAAACGACTAAGAACTGCTGGAATTCGTTCACCTTGAACCTCCATACTAGCTAAGCTTCATTACATTGCAAACAAAAACGGAAACAAGAACACTAGATAAGTTTATTTAACCACATCATTAACTCATTGCAGTACAAACATAAGCCACCTTCATGCCTATTTGTTGCTGATCTTCTGAGCTATTATTTTCGCCATTGTCCCTCCATTGACATAATCTCTTGGACTGTGAGACGCCAGGCCAGGTATGAAGAGCCCCGAAGCACGATACATAAGGGAGACAAAGCCCTCATCAAAATCGTTTTGAAGATAGGCCAACAAGAAAGCTTTCGTTAAGTCTCCCACTGCGTTCAAGTACATGGAGAACACATAGAATGGATGAAAATAGTTGGGGTTCGGGGATTCTTCCACCACCTGCCATTAATTCAAGATATCATCATCATAACAATCAAAGTCTAATTTTTAACTTCTTTTAAGACAACATAGAATGAGTAAGCTAAGGGTATCTCCAACAGAAAAACTCATTTTTAACTCCAAAATGCAGTAATAATTTTATTTTCCAACACAAAAAAAAAAAATTATAGTATATTCTTTCTCATACTTTAATTTATAAATTTTATTTATCAAATTTTTGAATTAAATCTATTATAATTATTAAAAAACTATTTTTTTCTTTATAAAATAATTTGGAATATTAATATGTCCTAAATAAACAAATATTTAGTTAATAAAATGAAAATTAAATTAGAACACAACAAAATATTTAATTATGTAAATTAATTAATTATGCAAAAAATATTTAAAATTCTAAAAAAT
>NW_021319309.1:5513579-5517760 GCF_001605985.2 Dendrobium catenatum | reverse complement strand
AGCGGACGCGGGCCCGCGAGCAGCCGCGTGGGCGAGCGGGAAGCGCGCAGGCAACCTCAGGCGCATGATAGCTTGCTGGCAGGCGCGGGCATCTTCGCTGGCAGGGTAGGGAAGCATCGCAGGCAGCCGGGCAATGGTTGGGAAGTATAGGGCAGGTACACGAGCGACCGGGCAGACGTTTTAACCAGGTTTCCGGTTTGACCTGGCAACCCATCGGGTCAACCCAAACCCGACCCGTTTTTAAAACGGGTAGAATTCGGAAAACCGTATCCAACCCGGTTTGGAAATGGGTCGGGTTCGGATCGGATTTTCGTACAGTGTTGACACCCCTAATCCGTACTACTTATTTTCCCACTACTTGATAGCACAGCTCTAGTAATACCTATAGCATCTATTAAACAGAACATTGCATAGAATATTTTTTCTCTGTTTTTCTTTAGTTTCCTTACAACTAATAGGAAGGAGAAGGACATATATAGCATCTATTACAAAAACCTGAAACATTATGAATTGAATACTGCATTAGCAATCTATCTCATGTTATTTGTTATGTTTTCCTGCTCTCTCTCTCCTGCAGTATCACGATCATCTTGCATCCTACACTGTATAGGGGTGTAAACAAGTCGAGTAATAATACCATCGAGTTTGGCTTGTCAATTGGAAAGCCAGGTCAAACTCGACCTCGAGTCGAGCTTGTCCCACTGTGAACGTGCTCGAGTAGGCTCACGAGCCTCTGCGGTCCGCGTCATTCTCCTTTCGCGACCGCGTCGTCCGCCTACCGTGACTAAGCAAGCTTTCACGCTCACGCCCGCCTTGTTCCACACCCGCTTGTCACTTAGTTCCGACCGCCTCGTTCCGCGAATAATGAACCACCTTTCGCATCAAATCACATCCAATCGGCTTACACGCATGAGGCGAGATTTTTAAAACGACAGACATGATTTTTAAAACTTAGGCGATATTTTTAAAAAAGAAGCTGCAATGTTTTGCATTTTTTTATTAATTTTTTAAAATATTTAAAATTAATAAATAAAATAATAATATTATAAAAATATTACTAAATTTTCGAGCCGAGCCTCATCAAGCTCAAACTCAAGCTCGTTTCCTAAACGAGCTCTATTGCGGACTAGATTATACGCGGCGATAGAGTTAGAAAATTTTCTTCTCAGCGTTATACGGATATCTAGCACACAAACAGGAGAGAAATAACACCAATGTTTTTACGTTGAAAACCCTGCATGCCCAGTTGAAATAATTCCACTAGTGTTTGCTTGAGGTACAAGAGGCTGACTCATCTTTAAAATTTAGGATGACCGGATTACAAAGCTTCACTTCTTGATTGAAATCCAATTACAAATAAGTTGATTATTTGAGCGGAATTCAGAATCGCTTAGAATTCCGACGTCACTTGGAAATCGGGTAAAGTTCCGTCGTCACTTGGGCGTCGGGCAGAATTCTAGCGTTACTTTGGCGTCAGGAAGAATTCCGGCGTCGCTCGGGAGTCTGGCAGAATTTCGGCGTCACTCGGTTGTCGGACAAAACTCTGGCGTCGGGCAAAACTCCAATGGTGGTCGAGGAGTTATTCCCTCTTATCCTTCTCTTCTCTTCTTCTTCTCTTCTTCTTCTCTTCTTCTCTTTTTCTTCTCTTCTTCTTGCTTGAGTCTTCTCTCATGAGAAATGAGGGGTCTTTTTATAGATATTCTGGAATGACATGACTTGTAAATAGGTGAGAGATCAAGAGTAAATAGGGAGTGGTCGGATGGACGGCCGATATTGAATCCTTGATTTGTTCACCGTTCGTTAGACATTTAGAGATCTTAATGATGTCAGAATTCGGCAATCTTGAGCTCGTTGGATTTGTCTCGTCGAGTCGCTCGATTCGACTATAAGAACGTCATATTTGGAAACCTTTTGGAAACTCAAATTATGGTTTAAACTTTCCAACAACGCTTTGGTTGCTTGATTTGGACTCATTTGGGCTTGGATTGAGTCGAATTTGGCGTCGTTGAGTTCGTATTTTCGAGACGCTCAGTTTGACTATAAGTTTGCTGAAATCGGAGTTCATGTGATCTCAGATTTAATTTTTGAAGTTTTCAGCTCGATTTTGGCTCGAGATTCGTGCCCGATCAAGATAATTTTTTGATGATACATCAATTTCGAATTGAGCTCATGCTCGACTCATGAGCTCGATAAGCTCAGCTCGCGAGCCCATAAATAAGTCAAACTCGAGCCGGTTAGTGAGCCAACTTGGCCCATTTACACCTAATCCCCAGCTACAAATCAATATATACTGTAGTAACAAGCAATCCCATAGTGACATAAATGAAGACAACAGCTTGTCAATATTCAATAATAAAGATTATGTAATTAAAAAATAAATAAATTCTGTAAAATTTTACCATCATTAAATTTTCGATTATTTAAAGATGTCAATTACGCCACTACTTCTCTAAATTTAAATAAAAATAAAGTAAATAACATAATAAATTTCTTTATATTTATGTAGGGTCCAGTTGCCCATGCAACAGATTCAATTCATTTAAAAATTTTGAAGGCGTGGATCATGTAATTCATGTGACCACTTTTTTTTGTTTTCTGTTTCATCAATAATTGAGGGAGGGTACACTTACTGTTCCAACAATTGAAGAATTTGACAAAATGCATCTGCAAAAAAATAAAAAAAAATAAAGTTAGATGAACCATCTTTATGACTTTATCAAAACAACTGAGATTATAACATAAATAATTAAGAGTCCTTATTAATCTATTCGCTTCCATGCCCATGCATGCCCATGCGCCAACGCATGAAGCACGTGCTCATGCTCCGCTATAAATTAATTTACAAATGACGCAGATCTTATCTAAATTATTCTCACCATAAATATATATATATATATATATATATATTCACCATAATATTTTAAAAAATATTATGATTAGAAACTAACTCATAATTTATTATTTAGCCACAAATTCTAAACTAAAAATTAATATTTAATAATTTTAGAAAACAATGCAAACTCAAATAGTCTCTTAACTATTCCTCTATCATTACTTTAGTCCCAAAATATTACATTGCCCCAATTTAGACCTTAGACTATACTTAATTTTTTTTCAAAATAATCCCTCATGTTACAATTTTCATATAAAATTGATACTACTATAGTTCATCGATTTTACAAAATTGATCTCAATTTAGCTCCAAAAAGATCATCTATGATCAAGTTTGTATAGTTAAGAGATTAAATTAGGGCGACATTATGGTTTCGTTTGAAAAAGCATCTTTAAGAAGCAGTAAGATTGTAAGAAAGCTGTTCCAAACGAAGCTAATATTTGAAGGTAAGAAAGGTCATATATGAAAATTCTGTGTTAACCTAAACCCAACACCCAACGCACATGTAGTTATTTTTTAAAACATCTATATATTTAAAAAGAGAAAAAAAAATAAGGGATAGTTTGTACCTTCCAATATTTATTAACTTGGTTTTCTATGAAAGCACCGTTCTCATAGGCGAGCTTAGCAGCCATCATAGAGAGACTGAAGGGATTGACGTCCAGGCCTGGCACTGGCTCTATTGAAGTAAAATCTGTAATAAAAATGCTCCTGAATAGCTCATATCGACCATCTATGTGACAGATGATGGATCTAAAATCGGCCGATTTTCTTCTTGGAATCACCAGAGACACTGCATCCAACAAAAGCATCAATGAGTACGTATAAATTAAAGCTTTTTTCTTAGCAGAAGCCAAGCTGCTAGTTCTTGAGCTGCTCTTCCAATTATTTTTCTCTTTGTGGAAGCCAAATCAAGTGGTTAATTGAGCATTACTTGTTGTGCAATAATCAATCGGTTGGATAAAAAGGTAGAATCTGAACTTTTTTATCTTGAAGGAAATTATTAGCTTATTATTAGGGAATATTGAGATATTCAACATAAATCATTTGAAGCACCAATAGATTCTCCACTCACAATTTTGTCTTAAGCAGAAAATTTTGGATCGGCCACTTCCACTACCACTCGGGTCACACAAACAGATGACATGACACCATATTTTTACGCACTCAGGCTAAGTCAAAGACAAATCCTATAAGAATGTTTCCTCTGCTGATGGAGGCTCATCTTGATTTGTTGATTGGGTCAAGAGGACTTAGATTTGCCTGACATTTTCGCGTGTATGATTGA
>NW_021319309.1:5462178-5512957 GCF_001605985.2 Dendrobium catenatum | reverse complement strand
TGTAATGTTAACGAAAGAACAGTGAACAGGAAAGAGAACAAGAGAGAGGTTCCAAGGCATTCTAGGTAAGAAGAGAGATAAATTCCGGATCACATACACAAAAGCGCGATTTGCAAGAACACATGGCAGAAATCACATGATTAAATAAGATTAGCACAAACATTGTCGAAGCTAGGGCAGAAAAATTAGATCCTTACAATATCAGGCCTTCGCATAACCTTGAACAGCAAAAAATCTATTTTACAATGAGATTCAGATCCCTCTCAAAGTCCAGATCAAAATCCCTCCGCTGATGGCTCTTCTCCGCTCGGGAAAAATTTAGGGGGGGGGGGCGACACCAACGTGATTCCGCCCCTGCTTTTGGTATTGTTGGATTCATCTTCTCAAGATATTAAGTTCGACAGTAAATTCATTGAAATTAGATTTCATATGATTTTGATTTTAATTTTTTAATTTTTTAATTTAAATTTTACTTTGAGAAGAAAGCCAATATTAAAAATTTATTATATATTAAAATTTAATGAATTGCTTATTTATATTTGTTTGGAACTAATAAAATTAATCTAAAAAAATTATCACAATTAATTAGTTTCACAACCAAATAGTCTAAATATCCTGCTGGTTACAGACATCATGGCATATCACTCAAATTAATCTCTGACTAATTTTTTTATTATTTTTTGTTGTCGCTTAAGCGACGCTCAAATGAACCATATATCGGATATCCTAAAGTATTTCTAACGAGCAGTTTTATTAAATCACGACACATATTATTAAGACACATATTAAAAAAAATAATTATATCTTCTCTCTCTCTCCTCTTCTCCTCTCCTTCTATATGAACTCCTTTCCCACTTCATTCCAACAAACGGTGAATCCCAACCAGCTCCTCCCTCTACAACTCTGCGCCTTCCACCGTGAGCTCGCGCATCAGAGGCCATGGCCTCGCACATCCTTCCCAATCTCCTTCTACTCCTCGCCTTGTCTGTCTCCCGGTCCGCCGCCGGTAGCGCCACCTCACCTTACCTCCGCCCACCGCCCAGAGAAACTCTATCTACTCCCCTCCCCGACGACGCCGACGGCACCACCCCCCAGCAGGTAAAGTTTAGGATATGTTCGCAAGGCTAAGGAAGATTGCAATTTTTATGAAAATTATTCTGAATATTACAATTTTTGGTAACGACAGCTCACCAAATTTGAGATGAAGTTTCTCATTAATAAAAAAATAAGTTTTTGTGAGTCAGTTACCTAAAACTTTGCTTTTGGTGTTTTATAGGTGCATATTTCAATGGTGGGTATGAATAGGGTGAGAGTGACGTGGATAACGGAAGATGATGCGCCGGCAACTGTGGATTACGGGTTGCAGGAGGGAAAGTACGGTGAGTCGAGCACGGGATCTACATTGACTTACAGTTTTTCCGCACTTTACACATCGGGGAAAATCCATGAGGTGGTGATTGGGCCGTTGGACCCAGATTCTGTCTATTATTACCGTTGCAGTGGCAATCCTGCCCGGGAGTTCTCCTTCAAGACTCCTCCAGCTAGCCTTCCTATCAAATTCGTTGTTATCGGTAATCTTACCCCCATTTTTTTTCGCTTTCTTAAAATTTTAAGATAATTATACCATGATCAAGTTCTTAGTTCTACATTTGTTATTTTTTATATTAATCTAATATGAATTTTGATTGGTAAATTATTTTTAACTCTCATTTTAAAATAAATTTAATAGATTTAAAAATTATTGTAATTGAAAAATTGATCAAGATATTTTAATTTTCAAATTTTTATTAAAAAATGATATATACATTATACACACTCCTAAAAAATAAATTTAATCATATTGATTTTTATTAGATGGACTAATAAAATCTTTCTTTAATAAAATACTAAAATGTATGATATTCATCAATTTATTCATGTAAAAATTTAATTTTAAATTATATATATATTTTTTATATTAATTTTTTTTATAGTAATACCTTGAAAACACTTATTTGGGTAGGCTTCAATTATTCTATTTTAAATTTATAATTATATTTGTTTCCAAATAACTTGAAAATATTTAATTTATAATAATTAAAATTAGTCATAAACTATGACTTAATTGTTCTCAATTATTGAAAATCCACATATGATGTTGACATCACGCATTGGTTGGTCATTTTCTTGGGAGTATGCGCACTGTTTTATTTTTTTGGGACATTTAGGCCATTTAAGGCAAACTCACACACACACAACGCATACACATAGACTCGAACCCTGAACCTCTTAGTTGGAAGCCTAAGCTCTCAACCAATAAGCCAAGGAGAGTTGTGTTATGCGCACTGTTTGCTAGCTACTACAAAATTTACCCAAAATAAATTATCATATTCTCTTATGTGCCTTCACATATAAGATATAAAGTATAATTTGTCATAATCATCAATTTTCAATCAACTCTACAAAATCTTATTAATTAATTTACAATAGTTTAAATTAATTTATTTTTTAATTTTCGATCGAAAACTTTTTAAAAATTGCAAAATTTAAAATTTCAGATCTCATGTCTAGCATTTAGTTCTTGATTGTAATTTAAGTTTATCCTGTAAACGATATTTATATAATAAAAAACTCCCCTTACATTCATCAAAATCAAATCACAAAAGAATATAACTATAATCCAAAACCCTCTTATTCATGGCCCCCTTCGAAAACATGTCAAATGAATAAAAATATTACTATTATTGTATAAAATAAAAAAATCTTAAATCAAAGCCAAAAAAAAAAAAAAAAATCTCAACCGCAAGTTGCTTATTCATAGATAACAAAATAAATTGTGTAAAAAAGATAAGATATTTCTTATGCTTTCTGTCTATTATTTATAGAGTAATTAAATTTTTTAAGGCCGTTAAAAAAAATAAAAATAAAATTAAAAGCTGGTGTAGAAAAGAGATTCGTAATACAATAAATTTTGAAAATAATAAAAAAATAGTGGAAAAATAAAAAAATTAGGATTATGATCTTAAGAACAAAACAATACAAAAAATGTCTCAAAAAAAGGCTTAACTTTTGTTTGAGACGGCTTTTTTATTGATTCTTAAAGCAATTTTTTAGTATAAAATTTTTAATATTTGTACTAAAAAGCTACTTTAAGAAGCAGAAAGAAAGCTGTCCTAAACGGAGCGTCCATTTGGGATATATTTCTTACTTCATATAAAATAACTTTTTAATATAAAACTTTTTTAAACTTAAAAATTAGCTTTCTAATATAAAATTTTTAATTAGGAAGCATTAAAAAAACGTCCCAAATGAAACTTTGATCTCTTGCTTTAAATCTTATTTTAAATGCTTATATACCAGGCATTTAAATATTAATTCTTATATATAGTGATCGATATATATATACATATGAGCAAAAATGGTGAAGGCATAATCATGGTCCATCAGCAAAATTTTCTATTAATGTTTCAACACATAAAACATATATCTATTCTACTTCGATCAACTTGTTGACCATGATCACATGCAGGTGATTTAGGCCAAACCGGTTGGACAAACTCAACCCTAAACCACATCTCCCGGTCCAACTATGACATCCTCCTCCTCCCCGGCGACCTCTCATACGCCGATCTCAACCAGCCCTCCTGGGACTCCTACGCCCGTCTCGTCGAGCCACTTGCCAGTAGCCGGCCATGGATGGTCACCGAAGGCAATCATGAGATCGAAACCATACCTCTCATCGAATCCACCCCCTTCAAACCTTATAACGCCCGATATCATATGCCCTACGAGGAAAGCACCTCCCCTTCAAACCTTTTTTACTCGTTTGATGCCGGCGGCGGTGCCGTACATGTCCTTATGCTCGGCTCCTACACTGACTTCGATGCCAGCTCGGATCAGCTCAAATGGTTGCAAGCTGATCTGGCCAAGCTCGACCGGTCCAAGACCAAGTGGTTGTTCGCCCTAATACATGCTCCATGGTACAATTCCAATAAAGCACATCAAGGGGACGGCGAGGACATGAGGGAGGCTATGGAAGAGACTCTCTATGCTGCTCGCGTAGATGCCGTTTTCGCTGGTCATGTCCATGCCTACGAGCGCTTTGTAAGTGCTCTTTTTGCCAAACTTTTGTGAAAATAACATACAGAACTTAAAGGTGTTTTTGAAGAAAAATTTTATAATCTTTGGTGGTGCAGGCACCTGTGTATAATAGCAAAAAGAACCAATGTGGGCCGCTACACATCACAATAGGCGACGGGGGCAACAGGGAAGGGCTTGCGAACAAGTACATTGATCCACAGCCGAGCATCTCTTTGTTCAGGGAGGCGAGCTTCGGACATGGGCAGTTGCAGGTTGCGAATGGTACCCATGCACTGTGGAGCTGGCACCGAAATGATGATGATGAGGCTGTGGTGGTTGATAGCGTGTGGATATCCAGTCTTCTTTCCAATCCTGCTTGTCATAAAAAGAATTAAATGATGAAAAAAAATATACTGTTATTTGTATAAAATATTGAGTTTTAAAACATTTTTCTTTTTCTTCTGCTTCATTATCTTTCTTTTAAAAATCAAGATTTGACAAAAAATGGGTGAGGGGTCATCCATGGATGTTGGAAAGATACTTAGTGGTTGCAGGTGAAGAAAAGCAAGGGGATCAGTTATGGTTATAACAAATAATGAACCATGTGATCAAAGATTGTCTTGTAGTTTTACCTAAAATCCCTAAAATCTTCAATAGAATTGAAAAATTCTTAGACATAGGTTTGGTTTGGGACGGCTTTTCTACCGCTTCTTAAAACAGCTTTTTAAGTATAAAAATGTTAATTTTTTCTTTTTAGAAAATCACTTTAAAAAACAATAAGAAAGCTGTCCCAAACAAAGCCTTAGGCTTCATTTGGGATAGCTCTAGATCGTAACTTTTTTTCTTAGATATTTTTATACTATAAAGTAACTTTACAAAACAGTAAAAATCATTTGAGACGAAACCTTAATTATTTTGGTCATGGTGGTATAAACACTTAAAAGTACCTAATGGAGTGAAAAAGCTCGGGTTTGCATCCAAGTGATGCCATTAATAACATGCCACCTGCAAATCAAGGCCTATGGTTTCTTCATAATAGTCTCAACACTTGAAAATTTTCCAATTAGGCATGAAGGCTTGGAATACATGATTTTATACCAACTAATTGGGACGCAAAAGAGAATTTCCAATATAAGGTAGGGAGTACTCAGGTCAACTCAAAGCAAACAGAAGCAATCAAATCATGCCCTTAGGCCTTAGCAAGTCCATTAAGTAAATTGCAGGACATAAAATCATGCTCCTACATAATTCTCATCTAAATCTAATAAAAACATTAATTTTAATATTTTTTTGACCAAATCTTTTTAGAGCTACCCACCTTTTTTAATATAGGTTGAATCTAATACATATGCTCTCCTAACTAATAGGGTCAACAGACTCTCCGAGAAGTGTAATACATTGTAAACAATTAAAATTAAACTGTATTAATCTCAAAACCAATATAACAAATTTAAAATATATGCATCATATCGAAAATTTCATTGAGGATATCTTCATTGATTTTTTTTTTTTTTTTTCATTCATGGGTTCGTTCTTAATCATTTTTTAGCAACCTAAAGGACCAATCATATGACATGAAATCATCTCAACCTCTTTTTTACTTTTTTTGTTGATTTATCTTTGCATTTATGTGCTGGCACAATACAGAGGTTTTGACAAAGGAGAACATAGCTGAACCCATGCGTGACATTAGAAGGGCTCTTTTGGAGGCTGATGTATGTTAGCTACATTTTCTTACTGGTTTCTTGGGTCTTATTTTAGTGTAACTCTGTATTTGGCTCTCAAGCGTTTGATGCATTCTCTTCTGTGCAGGTGAGCTTGCCAGTTGTGCGGAGGTTTGTACAGTCTGTTAGTGATCAAGCAGCTGGGGTTGGATTGATTCGAGGGGTGAAACCAGACCAACAGTTGGTAAAGGTTGGAGAATCTCTCATTAGTATTATAGGACAGGATAATATCATGAAGACTTAAAAGACATGTTATAATATATCCATCAGCGAAGATAGAATATCAAAAAGTTGATTTTCTATTCTCAATGGACTTCGACACCTAACATAATCAACATCTGCCTTGTAATCTTTAAGTGATTTGTCTTTGATAATTTGTCTTTTTTCAAGACATTTCTGGCCATAATTCAAAACTGTTAGGCAGCCTCTTATTGTTTCTTCTTCAGATTTTACATATGCGGACTAATCACACCAATAACAAAGGCATATATACTGGGTTTAGTAATAGTTAGATAAGCTTGCCAACTAGACCCTTATTCTGAGAGGCTTTTTTAAAGATATGCTTTTCCTAAATGTTTGTAAAATATCCATTGGAGAGATTTATTTCTCGAAGATCTTTTTTCTTAAAAAGGTCTATAGTGTTTTATCACAAGCAATCTAATAAACATACAAAGAGAAGAATATTATGAGCCCATTACTGTACCCACTATCATTCTCATTTTTGTCTTTTTAAATATTAGTTCTACTTTGTAAATAACCAAAAAGAAAAAAAAATTAATAAGCACATAAACTTCTTTATAAGAAACTACACGGTCTCAAAAAATTTCAAATATATGATTTTAATTTAAAATATATTTAAAATACTCATAAAATTCAAATTCCTCTAACCAAATAGAGTTATTCGAATTAATTGTTGCCATATAACATTTATAATTAGAATATATAGTATTTATTCATAAAATAATTTTTCATTATTGAGAATATTTTATTTTATTATATTTCCTCTATTATTTTTTTCTTTCCTTTATATAGGTTGAACTACCTCAATTCGTCATAGTCTCCAATCTTTATGATGTAGAGATGAATTCCCCAAAGAAAGGGCGTTCACGTTTCAATCCAACGGCCACATTTATGATTTTTTTGAACCGGCCAGTTCTTTATAAAACGGCTGGTTTGCCGGTTCCCGGGTTCAACCGGCAGTTCGCCCGGTTTTTATCCGGTCTGATACCACTCCGATTTTCAGGTTTGAACTGACCGGTTAGCTGGCCGGTTCCAGTTCAACCGGTTGAACCGGCCGGTCCGGTTCGGTTTTAATAACATTAAAAATTTATGATCATTAATTAATTATAATATATTATATTTATTGAAAAAAAAAAACAAATCATAGTAAAAAATTATTATCAAATCTCAAGCCATACACAATAGTCAAATATAATTCTTAGTCACAAACAAGGATAATTGAATTAAAAGAAAAATCACAACATTTTTACATGGAAAACCAACCCAAGAAGCACAAGCAATATACTGTCATATATCAACAATAATGTCACTTAATTTAAAATATATATGACTTTTAACATTCTTCATGCGAACAACATAACATGCTAATAGATAAATAACCAACATGAATATTTATATTTTATGTAAAATAGACATGCATTACTCTATTATCATAAATTATATATAGATGTCTACCATATTTGATTATCATATTTGTATATATTTAAGCCAGTTCAATCTCAAGTGGAATTACCTCGGCTAAAGGCATCTGCAAGTCCCGATTCACCACCAACGACCGGCACACCGGACAAGTATGTTGCCTCCGTAGCCACGAATCCACACATGTCGCATGAAATAAATGTCCACACTCTGGCAGAAGCCTCATTGCCTTATCCTCCCTCTCGTCCTCCTTATAGTCAACAAGACAAATATAACAGCAAATGGCGTTGACTGCTGGCGGATCCCGACTCTTGGCTTCAACATAGGTGAGCGTAGGCCAGATAATAAGTGTAGCATTGTCGATCTCAATATCGGCATTGCGTTCAGGTTGAGGGGGAGGGGCAACAACAGAGTAATTCCACATTAAGTAGGCCAGTGATGTAGATGATGGTGGCGATAAGAAAAAGATGAAAATGAAGATGACGATAGAGTAGATCATTGTGGAGTGGGCAAGAATACAAGAACTTAACCCTGGGAAAACAACACCATATTCAGTTTTTATTTATAGTAAAAGGAAATATGCTAGTTAATTTCTCAATTTTATGTAAGCTAAACAATTTCAAATCGTTGAAATGATAGAAAAAATAAAAAGAATAAAAAATGCAAGCATAACTTCAGCATCTTAGCACTAAAAATCAGAAAATCTTGACTTTAATCCCTTTAGCAAGAATACTTAGTAGAACTCAATCTCCCCCAAACAATGCAAGCAAGTTTACATATTCATTTTTGCTATCCAAACTTCAGGAAAGGGAAATGAAAAAGAAGTAGTAGCAAAAGAGGGAGGAATAGTAGAAGAAGAGATAGAAGAAGAAGAAGAAGGGGTTGAAGAAGAGGAAGAAGAGGAAGAAGAAGAAGGGGAAGATTACCTGTACGGGAGAGAAGATCGGCTCGGGGGTCGCGGCTAGTAGGTCCGTTGGCTGTGGTCGGTTCGGCTGGAGGCGGTTGTCGAGCTCAGGGTGTGTACGGCTCTGGAGCTAGGGCAGGTCGGGGATTCGGCAGAGCAGGTGTTGGCGACGGATAGGGAGGAGAGGGAGCTGGCTTCCTGAGTCTTGCGGCCAGGGCAGCCTTTATATTTTATGCTGACTCATTACAGCCTTTGTTCTCCGATCAAAGCATTGAGCATCTTATCCCCGCAACCTACCTGTACTGTAAACCCGCCATGGAGACGCTGGGTTTGACGACTGTTTCATCTCGCCATCTTTCTTCGTCACCGTCTTCCTTCTCTTCTCGCGCTGCCTTCTTTGGCTCGAGAAGGGTGCGAAGGCCAAACGTTTCAGCAAATTTTTCTTCTTCGTGGATTGGCAAAAGCTATTCCCTCGGTTCTTCTCAGAATAATGTCTTCACAGTGAGATAGTAGCTCCGATCAATTTCATCTTAAGAAATCGCTCTCTTTATACTCCCTATTTTGTTGCACACATTAAATTTAAATAAATTTTTTATTTTGTTACTTTTCAGAGAGAAGTGTGGGGTTGTGTCACTTTAACGTTTCGTAATGTTAAACGAGATAGAAGCTTCATTGTTAGGGCTGAGATGTTTGTGCAGTTGACAAGTGGGCTTGAAGCAGCATGGAGTAAACTCAAAGGAGAAGGCATTTCTCTTCTCTTTGTTCTGTTAAATTACTCCATTTCTTGGCAATTCTTTTCTGAATTTGTTCTGTATTTCTTGCCACTTCAATGTTTTTATTTTGCTATAATTTGCCTTACTGTAATTGTTTGCATTGCTAAATCAAAGAAGATACGGCATAGTTGTATTACATTTACAAAAGAGCAGATTAAGAAGTGAAAGAGATATTGGTTTTAAACAGCTTTGAACTTTTTTCGTTGTTGGTTAAGTAATTTTATTTTTTTCTATTCTTCTGAACAATAATTGATCTTTTTTACTTTTTTGTTGATTTATCTTTGCATTTATGTGCTGGCGATACAGAGGTTTTGACAAAGGAGAACATAGCTGAACCCATGCGTGGCATTGGAAGGGCTCTTTTGGAGGCTGATGTATGTTAGCTACATCTTCTTACTGGTTTCCTGGGTCTTATTTTAGTGTAACTCTGTATTTGGCTCTCAAGCGTTTGATGCATTCTCTTTTGTGCTGGTGAGCTTGCCGGTTGTGCGGAGGTTTGTACAGTCTGTTAGTGATCAAGCAGCTGGGGTTGGATTGATTCGAGGGGTGAAACCAGATCAACAGTTGGTAAAGGTTGGAGAAACTCTCATTAGTATTATACGACAGGATAATATCATGGAGACTTAAAAGACATGTTATAATATATCCAAAGCAAAGATAGAATATCAAAAAGTTGATTTTCTATTCTCAATGGACTTCGGCACCTGCCTAATCAACATCTGCCTTGAAATCCTTAAGTGATTTGTCTTTGATAATTTGTCTTTTTTCAAGACATTTCTTGCCATAATTCAAAACTCTTAGGCAGCCTCTTATTGTTTCTTCTTCAGATTTTACATATGCGGACTAATCACACCAATAACAAAGGCATACTGGGTTTAGTAATAGTTAGATAAGTTTGCCAACTAGACCCTTATTCTGAGAGACTTTTTTAAAGATATGCTTTTCCTAAATGTTTGTAAAATATCCATTGGAGAGATTTATTTCTCGAAGATCTTTTTTCTTAAAAAGGTCTATAGTGTTTTATCACAAGCAATCTAATAAACATACAATGAGAAGAATATTATGAGCCCACCACTGTACCCGCTATCATTGTCATTTTTGTATTTTAAGTATTAGTTCTACTTTGTAAATAACCAAAAAGAAAAAAAATTAATAAGCTCATAAACTTCTTTATAAGAAACTACGCGGTCTCAAAAATTTTCAAATATATGATTTTAATTTAAATTATATTTAAAATACGCATAAAATTCAAATTCCTCTAACCAAATAGAGTTATTCGAATTAGTTGCTGCCATATAACATTTATAATTAGAATATATATAGTATTTATTCATACAATAATTTTTCATTATTGAGAATATTTTATTTTATTATATTTTCTCTATTGTTTTTTTTTTCTTTCCTTTATATATGTGCATTTGTATTAGTATGAAATCAATCAAGCAAATATTCACCTTCTATGTTTTTTATTATTACAAGAAATAAGGGTCATTTTAAAGAAAAATTAGCAGGCCAAAGCCATGTGATACTGGTCGAATTGGATTACGTAATAAATAATAATATTATTAAATATTATAAAATAAATAAATAAAATTTCTCTATTCATTCACTCTACATTTCATTCTCATTTCAAACTAAAAATAGAGATAATAAAGTCAAAAATTAATACTTATAAATTAAACTTAATATCAAACTCATCAATTGAACTTAAACGACACATATTGGGGAGAAGTGCATACCTCAATTCGTCATAGTCTCCAACCTTTATGATGTAGAGATGAATTCCCCAAAGAAAGGGCGTTCAAGTTTCAATCTAATGGCCACATTTATGATTTTTTTGAACCGGCCGGTTCTTTAAAAAACGACTGGTTTGCCGGATCCCGGGTTCAACCAGCAGTTCGCCCAGTTTTTATCTGGTCTGATACCAGTCCGATTTTTAGGTTTGAACTGTCCGGTTAGCCGGCCGGTTCCAGTTCAACCGGTTGAACCGGCCGGTCCGGTTCGGTTTTAATAACATTGAAAAATTATGATCATTAAATTATAATATATTATATTTATTGAAAAAAAAAAACAAAAACAAATCATAATAAAAAATTATTATCAAATCTCAAGCCATACACAATAGTCAAATATTATTCTTAGTCACATACAAGGATAATTGAAATGAAAAATCACAACATTTTTACATGGAAAACCAACCCAAGAAGCACAAGCAATATACTATCATACATCAACAATAATGTCACTTAATTTAAAATATATATAACTTTTAACATTCTTCATGCACACAACATAACATGCTAATAGATAAATAACCAACATGAATATTTATATTTTATGTAAAGTAGACATGCATTACTCTATTATCATAAATTATATATAGATGTCTGTCATATTTGATTATCATGCATATTTGTATATATTTAAGCCAGTTCAATCTCAAGTGGAATTACCTCGGCTAAAGGCATCTGCAAGTCCCGATTCACCACCAACGACCGGACAAGTATGTTGCAGCCGTAGCCACGGATCCACACATGTGGCATGAAATAAATGTCCACACTCTCGCACTTAACATTCTTCATGCGAACAACATAACATGCTAATAGATAAATAACCAGCATGAATATTTATATTTTATGTAAAATAGACATGCATTACTCTATTATCATAAATTATATATAGATGTCTGCCATATTTGATTATCATATTTGTATATATTTAAGCCAGTTCAATCTCAAGTGGAATTACCTCGGCTAAAGGCATCTGCAAGTCCCAATTCACCACCAACGACCGGCACAGCGGACAAGTATGTTGCCGTCGTAGCCACGAATACACACATGTCGCATGAAATAAATGTCCACGCTTTGGCAGAAGCCTCATTGCCTTATCCTCCCTCTCGTCCTCCTTATAGTCAACAAGACAAATATAACAGCAAATGGCGTTGACTGCTGGCGGATCCCGACTCTTGGCTTCAACATAGGTGAGCGTAGGCTAGGTACTAAGCGTAGCATTGTCAATGTCAATATCGGCATTGCGTTCAGGTTGAGGGGGAGGGGCAACAACAGAGTAATTCCACATTAAGTAGGCCAGTGATGTAGATGATGGTGGCGATAAGAAAAAGATGAAAATGAAGATGACGATAGAGTAGATCATTGTGGAGTAGGCAGGAATACAAGAACTTAACCCTGGGAAAACAACACCATATTCAATTTTTATTTATAGCAAAAGGAAATCTGCTAGTTAATTTCTCAATTTTATGTAAGCTAAACAATTTCAAATCGTTGAAATGAGAGAAAAAATAAAAATAATAAAAAATTCAGCATCTTAGCACTAAAAATCAGAAAATCATGACTTTAATCCCTTTAGCAAGAATACTTAGAAGAACTCAATCTCCCCCAAACAATGCAAGCAAGTTTACATATTCATTTTTGTTATCCAAACTTCAGGAAAGGGAAATGAAGAAGAAGAAGGGGAAGATTACCTGTACGGGAGAGAAGATCGGCTCGGGGGTCGTGGCTAGTAGGTCCGTTGGCTGTGGTCGGTTCGGCTGGAGGCGGTTGTCCAGCTCAGGGTTCGTACAGCTCTGGAGCTAGGGCAGGTCGGGGATTCGGCAGAGCAGTTGTTGGCGACGGATAGGGAGGAGAGGGAGTTGGATTCGTGAGTCTTGTGGCCAGGGCAGGGTGTCGAAACCTTCGTTTGCAGGCGGCTTGCTTGCCGGTTTGGTTGGGTCTGAGTATAGGAGGCTCGGTGGGATGAGGAAGAGCAAGGCGGGCAAGAGGCTATCGGGAAGGGTTGAATGATGGGAGGACGGAAGCTCGTGAGAAAGTAGTCAGCTGCAATCGCGTGAGGTAGGTAGAGGAAGAATAAGGAGGTTGAGTTCCGTCGGCTTTTAACTACAACAGTGAGTGGGAGCAGGGTCGAGATAAGCTACGCACGCGTGGAAGACCCTTTTTTGGTTTCTTTTGTCAACATTATCACCCTTATCTAAGCAATGGTGACTAGGGGTGCAACCGAGTCAAGTCGGCTCGCCTGCCGGCTCAAACTCTACTCGGTAATCGGGTCGATGAGTCGAGCTGATCGAGCTCGCGAGTCGAGCTCAAACGCTTATCGAGCTCGAGCTCGAACAGACGTCGGACTAGACTCGTCCACTCGACGAGCAGCTCGGCGGAGCTAGCGGGTGGAAAATCCAATTTACGAGCGCATAAATCCAAACCGTGAGCGGAAAAATCCAATTAGCGCTCGATTTGCGACGGTCTTACACTCGGCGACGAGTCGATGACGGCATCTGCGACGTCTGTTTCTCTGGCTCTCTACGATGGACAATGGAAGCGGACGACAGCATTGCGAGAACGAAGTCTTCGACATCTACAATGGACAACGACGAGAGTCTCAAGACGTCGTTGGACGGACGACGACGTCTGCGATGGACAACGGAAGCGGAAGCAGAACTCGATGACGGCATGGCATTGGGCGGAATCGGATCTGCGATGTCTGCGAAGGACAAAGGCGACGGTCGAGCGATGGGGTTGGATGGACGGCGATGTCGTCCGACGCTGGTGAAACGGCTCGATCTCCCGTGACGAGAGCTCGACGAGCTTGCTTTTTTCTTTCAAGTTTGAGCTCGAGCTCGGTTTTCGACAGCTGGGCTCGACTCGAACACACCCCGACTCGACTCGTTTGCACCCCTACCGGTGACCAGCTGCTGCATGGATTGAAAGGTCATAGTCTTCTAATCCGTAACTGGAAATCCTATTTATTTTCAATTGATTTGGAATATATGAATCATTTAATTAATCAAGAGACGTAACTTGGATTGTTGTTGCATATCCCTTTATTGTCTGCCAACTTCGGATCAAAAATCTTAATTAAATGTCCATATAATTATATTATAATTATAATTTTAATTTATAGAATCTATGGGGCCCATGCACTTGTATGTCAAAAAAAAGGTTATATTTTTATTTATTTTCAAATATTTGGATGAGAAAAATAGAGGATTATGTGAGTTTGTTGACAGTTAATATAAAATTGATCGAATAATTATGATATTAATATTTTAATTTAGCTGATATGATGCAGTGAGAAAGAGGCTACATAAATATGAGACACTTAAAATAGATAATGAGACACTTAAAATAGGTGAGATGGCGGCCGGTCACCAGTGCTTAGATAAGTGTGATAATGTTGACAAAAGAAAAAAAAAGCCTTTCATGCGTGTGGAGATCATCTCGACCCCGCTCCCACTCTTGTCGTTAAAAGCAGACGGACTCAACCTCCTTCTTCCTCTAGCTCACGCGACTACAACTGACTACTTTCTCACGAGCTTCTGACCTCCTAGCCCGTCGCCTTGCTCTCCCTTGACCCGACCAAACCCGCAAGCAAGCCGCCTGCGTACACGAATGTTCTGACCTCTTGCACTTGCACAAGACTCACGAAGCCAACTCCCTCTCCTCCCTATCTTTCGCCAACACCTGGTCTGACGAAGCCCTGTCTTGCCCTAGCTCTCTTCGCTACTTCCGACCTCCAAACTGATTCCCTCTTCGTAAGCTGCATACCCACATCAAATCGACGTCCCATCCAACTCCTCACAACCAAAAACCCGATTCCACAGCCAAATATCCCTCACCTGATCTTCCTCACAGCACACCTGACCTAGTTCTCAACTAACCGGCCCATCTCTTCCGGGTCCCACTTACCAAAATAGCCAACTAACTTCCGTCTTCTCAAGTCAAGTATCTGTCTTGGCCCGTGGATAACCTAAGCCCACTTACTTTCCACCCTCTAACTTCCTTCAGAAGCCCATAACTCCACATCCCTCTAATCTTATTATCATCTTAGGCCCATTCCACTTAATATCAAATAGCCCACTTCAAACACCTCTTCCAATCCACTTCCAAATCATCCCATCCAACCATCATTGTGCTCATCTCTCTCACAACTAATAGCAAGGTAATATGTCTTCAAGATTTATTAGTATCAAGTATTTATCATTATTATTATTGTTATTATGTATTTATGTAATATATAAGAGAAAAAAATAAAAATAAAATAAAACAAAAATTCAAAAAAATTTATGTGTGTTTGATCATCGCCTAGACCTCATCACCACCATCACATTACATAGGTATAAGTTTCTAACTCAAAAATCCCACATTGAACATTTGCAGCAAGCTGGCAGATCTCTTATATGCGCTCTCGTTTATTACGTTAGATTATTATGATGCCATATATTGATATTTTTAAAAAAATTGGGAATATTTACATACGTAACACCTAAAACATTTGCATTTGTATGGTTAACATGTAAATTTTATTCTTTATATGAAGTAGCACTTCATTAACTTCATGAACACACTCATTATATGTCATCATTGTTAGTCACGATGCCCTCTCCTATTGATGCCCTCATCCATCATGTCTTATTGAACACTTATCAATGCCTACTCCCAGTGATTCTCTTGTTTATAATTTCACAATCATTGCTGTAACTCATCTACTCTCACCATCACTAGGCCCTAATGATCTTGCAATCATTATTGCAACTCACTAGGTCTCACCATCAATTATTAGGACAATCTAGATCCCATGTGATTTCCTTGCTTTTCGGATGATAAGTACAACTTGTTTGTGAATGAGGATGATATGAAGGCAACCATCGACACCTAAAGGATGGCAGAAGCAATAGTGTTAAAGGCAATAGAATCGATATTTGCATACATAGCACCTAAAATATGTAAATACTAATATTTTAGATGCTGTGTATGTAAATACCCCTTAAAATATTGAGATATCATAAATAATTTTAGATGCTATGTATGCAAATCCCTCTCATGATTTTCTGATTCGAGACAAGAAAATATAAAACTATGATATTCATGTGTTTTCAAAAACCAAGAAATTAATGTAGGCATAACAAAGCTTCTTGTGCATATATCTCAATATACCCAATATTTTAATAAAATAATGTTCATTGGTTTCAACACTAATCTGGCCTTCATCTTTCATTAACATTAACCATTGATAGTTTGTGTCCTTCAACTATTTATTTTTAAAGGGGCATTTTTATCTGTTTTTTTTGTTAAAACTAATAAAATTATTTAGATGGTTGCCGTTTGATTGCAAGTAATGATATTAAAAAATAAACTAAATGAAGGTGGATTTTAATTCTTGGATATTTGATTGAAAGGAAAGTAAATGTATAATAATCTTTACATATTTCAAATTTCTCATTTATTTCATTTCAATATATTTAGAATTTGCATGATTTGGTGAATTCTAAATATATTAAAATGTGAAGCTTCATTGACTATCATGGCCAAATACCATCACTAATGTCGTTACTAGTAACTATCGCCGCCGTTATCATCACAATTGACCATTGCAATTGTCGCCATCACCATGGTCAGGCCACCAGTATTGTACCCACTATCATTGTCATTTTTGTATTTCAAATATTAGTTCTTCTTTGTGAATAACCAAATAGAATAAGCTCGTAAACTTCTTTATAAGAAACTAAGCAGTCTAAATTTTTTCAAATATACGATTTTAATTTAAAATATATTTAAAATACTCATAAAATTCAAATTCCTCTAACCAAATAGAGTTATTGGAATTAGTTGCTATCATATAACATTTATAATTAGAATATATAGTATTTATTCATACAATAATTTTTCATTATTGGGAATATTTTATTTTATTATATTTCATATATTGTTTTTTACTTTCCTTTATATATGTACATGGTCCTTTATATATAAACCTTGATCTTCGAATTCTAAATGATGGAATTTTTTGCTTTATTGTTTCACTAAGAAGATCAAAATCTATCCATACATGCATACTCAATTTCTCATTTGCAAGAAAAAGGGATCATGAAATCATATATATACATATTAGATGAATTATATATTAATAATCAATATATTATTTATGGAGAAAATATATGGTGGAATATTCTAAGTAAAATTTAATCAAAATAAATCTTAAAATTTTTAAATTTATTTTAAGGTAAATGTGATATAGTTCATGAATAATTGCTGAGTCTTAAAAAATCACATAATATTTCAAGCTTCTCTAATTTTTTGATCCATACATTCTTCTAAAACCAATCAATTCTAATTTAAAGTAAAATGGTTGAAAAGTATTTGAAGATATCTTCACAATGTTTTCTTGTGAACTGTATCATGTGACCTATAAGAGACGAGATTGGGTGAAGACTGTAGCGAGCGACCCAGAAGAAAGAGCAGGGAGGAAGAGTGTGGAGGTGTCAGATTATTCTCCTCAGCAGAACACTAAGAGGTTGAACGTGCTCGAGAGAGCTAAACCATGCAGCTTGCTGAAATAAAAAAGAAACGTTGGAGTGAAAGTTTTTCTAGCATTCAGTAAAAAAGCATTAGGATCCGGCTAAATTTTAGTATTGGAGTTTAGTATAGACAATAAAAGATAGAACCAAATACAAATATTTCTACAACGAAGTAACACCACACCATTAAGAGAATTGTTCATAACAAAAGAATTTGCTCCATTAATGTCACAACTAATACTCGACAGATACAAAACTTGACTCTAATACTAAGCTTAATAAATCAATCATTCCCTCTTATCAGCATTGCAAAATATTAGTGTTCCTCATGCCTACAACATTAATTAGTGTAAAAAGTTTTGCACGCAAAGGGAAAAGAACCATTCAGTCAATTAATTTAATGTGATTCTTATCCTTCTTCTTTTGAAATTAACAAGGTTGTGAAAATCGGACCAGTTAACGAACCCGAAGAAGGTGAGGTTCACGGTTTGACTGGTCGAACTGGATGACATAATAAATAATAATATTATTAAATATTATAAAATGAATGAAAATTTTTTTCCCTATACATTCACTCTACATTTCATTCTCATTTCAAACTAAAAATAGAGATAATAAAGTCAAAAATTAATACTTGTAAATTAAACTTAATATCAAACTCATCAATTGAACTTAAACGACACATATTGGGGAGAAGTGCATACCTCAATTCGTCATAGTCTCCAACCTTTATGATGTAGAGATGAATTCCCCAAAGAAAGCACGTTCAAAACCTAGAATAAAATTAAGGTGATTTCAAATATTGAAGGCAAACACATTATTGTGTGATTAGATAGATAAAGTGTTAAAGATTTTCGTGCAGTATCATTGCATGGGTTAGCTTCTAACTCTAGTAGTTTATACACTCCATCCCTTGCCAATGCAGGGGTGACAACTAATTCCTAATAGAGCTTAGGCTCTTAATTTTCCCAAATCTGTAGTTATTCCTAAAGGAAATTAATGAATAATCGTGAATGTGGTTAACCAATAAATATAACAATGTTATATTATCAGAATAATGTAATTTCCCAATCTCTTTACTCACCAAATAGATAACACAAGATATTTTCTTTTACAAAGAGATATTTTCTTATAAGAAATGTTCAATTACTTTCTTTAAAATACGGCTGGTTCACCGGTTCCCCGGTTCAATCGACGGTTCGCCCGATTTTTCAGTATGATACCACTCCAATTTTTAGGTTTGAATCGACCGGTTAGCTGGCCGGTTCTAGTTCAACCGGTTGAATCAGCCGGTCTGGTCCAGTTTTAATAACATTGTAAATTAATGATCATTAATTTATAATATATTATATTTATTGAAAAAAGCAAAAACAAATCATAATATAAAATTATTATTAAATCTCAAACCATACACAATAGTCAAATATTATTCTTAGTCACATACAAAGGAGAATTGAAAAGAAAAATCACAACATTTTTACATGGAAAACAAACCCAAGAAGCACAAGCAATATATTGTCATACATCAACAATAATGTCACTTAATTTAAAATATATATGACTTTTAACATTCTTCAAGCACACAACATCACATGCTAATATATATAGATAAATACCCAACATGAATATTTATATTTTATATAAAATAGGACATACATTGCTCTATTATCATAAATTATATATAGATGTTTGTCATATTTGATTATCATGTTTGTACATATTTAAGCCTGTTCAATCTCAAGTGGAATTATCTCGGCTAAAGGCATCTGCAAGTCTCGATTCACCACCATTGACCGGCACACCGGACAAGTACGTTGCCGCCATAGCCACGAATCCACACATGCCGCATGAAATAAATGTCCACACTATGGCAGAAGCCTCATTGCCTTATCCTCCCTCTCATTCTCCTTATAGTCAACGAGACAAATATAGCAGCAAATGGCGTTGACCGCTCGCGGATCCCGACTCTTGGCTTCAGTGTAAGTGAGCGTAGGCCAGGCACTAAGCGTAGTATTGTCGATCTCAGTATTGGCATTGCGTTCAGGTTGAAGGGAAGGGCAACAACAGAGTAATTCCACATTAAGTAGGTGATGTAGGTGATGGTAGCGATTAAAAAAATGATGAAAATGAAGATGACGATGGAGCAGATCATTGTGGAGTGGGCAGGAATAAAGGAATTTAACCCTAGAAAAACAACACCAAATTTTCAGGAAAGAGAAAGGAAGAAGAAGAAATAGTAGAAGAGATAGAAGAACAAGAAGAAGGCGTTGAAGAATAGAGGCGGGGCTAGAATTTTTTTCATGTGAGAGCACAAAATATAAATATTAAAAATGATCTCACCTTCTTTCATCCAAACTTATGACTAGTATTGACAGTTTAAAACTTATTTATTAGACTTATTATATCACAAAGTGATAAATTATATAATTAAAAAACTTACAATCAAGAATAATAAGCAATTACATGACACCTTTTAGGTCTCTTTTTTAATTTTTAGAAAAAAGACTATCTGTTATAGTGGCTGGTCTATAGTGGGGCCCTGGGGCACGGGTCCCCACTGGCCTCTTTAAATTATTTGCAAATTAAAATATCTTGATAAAATTTACAATTGCAATAATTTTTAAATATTTTACATTTATTTTAAAATGAGAGTTAAAAATAATTTACCAAATACAATTCATATTAGATTAATATAAAAAATAACATATGTAGAACTAAGAACTTGATCCTCATATCATTATCATAAAATTCTAAGAAAGCGAAAAAATGAGGGTAAGATTACCGATAAGAACGAATTTGATAACAAGGAATCTTCTGATATCCACGTCACTTTCATCCTATTCGTACCCACCATTGATATGTGCACCTATAAAACACCCAAAGCAAAATTTTAGGTAACTACACAACTCCCCTTGGCCTATTGGTTGAGAGCTTAGGCTTCCAACCAAGAGGTCCAAGGTTCGAGTCCATGTGTATGCGTTGTGTGTGTGAGTTTGCCTTAAATGGCCTAAATGTCCAAAAAAAAAAAAATTTTAGGTAACTGACTCACAAAAACTTAATTTTTTATTGTTGAGAAACTTCATCGCAAATTTGTTGAGCTGTCACTACCAAAAATTGTAATATTCAGAATAATTTTCAAAAAAATTGCAATCTTTCTTGGCCTTGCGAACATATCCAAAACTTTACCTGCTGGGGGGTGGCGCCATTGGCGTCGTCGGCGATATCAGTATCGGGAATGAAGTTGCTTAACAACAAGCCTTTTCATTGATAAAACATACCCTATTAATTTTATCTAAATACTTTTTTCCTTGACATTTATGTCAATTTAGATAGAGATAGAGAGAGAGAGCGCAAGAGAGATGCAATAGAGAGAGAGGCAAGAGAGAGAGAGAGAAACTAAAGGGACTACAAAAGTTCAGCCCATCATTTTCAAGAATCTTAATTGTTTTTTTTTTTGTAGAAGAAGATTGAAGAAATCGAAGTCAGTCTCTTGTTTTGTTTTTCCCCCAACAGTTCTTAAAGCAGAGCTCTCTTTTACAAAACCAAATCATTTTTAACCGTCTTTTAAGACTCGGTCCAATTCATTGTTACTGGGAAAAGGTCTAAAAATATAACTAGTAGTTATACTTAATTCATACTCTCTGAATGGGCATCTTTTGAGTTTGCCCACCCTAAAACAATGGGCTGGATCTGCCACTGCACTTCATTCCAACAAACGGTGAATCCCAACCAGCTCCTCCCTCTACATCTCAGCGCCTTCCATCGTGAGCTCGCGCAGCAAAGGCCATGGCCTCGCATCTCCTTCCCACTCTCCTTCTACTCCTCGCCTTGGCTGTCTCCTGGTCTGCCACTGGTAGCGGCGCCACCTCCCCTTATCTCTGCCCACCGCCCAGAGAAACTCTATCGACTCCCCTCGCCGACGATGCCGACAGCACTACCCCCAGTAGGTAAAATTTAGGATACGTTCGGAAGGCTAAGGAAGATTGCAATTTTTTTTGAAAATTATTGTTAATATAACAATTTTTGGTGGCGACAACCCAACAAATTTGTGATGAAGTTTCTCATTGATAAAAAATTAAGTTTTTGTGAGTCAGTTACCTAAAACGTTGCTTTGGGTGTTTTATAGGTGTGCATATCAATGGTGGGTACGAACAGGGTGAGAGTGACGTGGATAACGGAAGATGATGCGCCAGCGACGGTGGATTACAGGTTGCAGGAGGGAATGTACGGCTAGTCGAGCACGAGATCTACATCGACTTTCACTTCTCCGCACTTTACACGTCGGGGAAAATCCATGAGGCGGTGATTGGGTCATTGGACCCATATTCTGTCTATTATTACCGTTGCAGCGGCAATCCTGCTCAGGAGTTCTCCTTCAAGACTCCTCCAGCAGTCCAGCTAGTCTCCCTATCAAATTCATTGTTATTAGTAATCCCATTTTTTCTCATTCTTAGAATTTTAAGATAATGATATCATGATCAACTTCGTAGTTCTACATTAGTTATTTTTTATATTAATCTAATATGAATTTTAATTGGTAAATTATTTTTAACTCTCATTTTAAAATAAAATTAATATATTTAACAATTATAGTAATTGAAAATTTTATCAAGATATTTTAATTTGCAATTTTTTAATAAAAAGTTGTATATACAGTACACTCCTAAAAAATAAATTTAAACAGATTGATTTTTATTAGATGTTATTAGATGGACTCATAAAATCTTTCTTTAGTAAAATGTATGATATTAATGAATTTATTCATGTAAAAACTTAATTTTAGATTATATTTATTTTTTTATATTAATTTTTATAGTAATACCTTGAAAACCTTTATTTGGTTAGGCTTCAATTATTCCAAAAAATAAAAGAGTAAAATTTGATCAAAATAATTTAAAAAATTTTATATTTATATTTCTTTCAAAATAACTTGAAAAAAATTTAATTCATAATTATTAAAATTAGTCACAATATTATGAATTAATTGTTCTCAATTATTGCAAGTCCCCATATGATGGTGACATCATGCATTGGTTGGTCATTTTCTTAGGAATATATGTACAGATTGTTTGTCCACTAATGCAAAATTTACCCAAAAAAATTATAATATTCTCTTATGTGCCTTCACTTATATAATATATAAAGTATAATTTGTCATAATGATTAATTTGCAATGAACTCTACAGCATCTTATTAATTAATTTGCAATATTTAAAACTAATTTTTTGTAAAATTTTCGATCGAAATATTTGTAGAAATTGAAATTTTTTAAATTTTTAGACCTTATGTCTAGCATTTAGTTCTTGGTTGTAATTTAAAATTTTCATGTAAACGATATTTATATAATAAAAAACTCCCTGGTTTAAGTGTAGATTTCTTTCTCCTTGGAAATCTCCTCCTAATCATGCCACAAAATTTTGGAAATTGGTGTGTAATACGGCTATTCAAACCAAAGAGCTTTTTGGTTTTAATGTGGCTACTGCTAGCAACTTTTCGATGTTCTGGGATCCTTGGTTTGATGGCGATTCTCTGGGTAACAATTTCCATGATGCTGCTTTGGTGAAATGTGATGTTTCTGATTTTATTTCTAATGGGACCTGGTCTTTACCTGATTGCTGGCCGGTGGATATTAAGCATAAGATTCTGTCCATTTCGGTTGGGGATGTTTCTGCTGTGAACTGGAATGGTTTTTCGAAACCTATTTTTAAGAATTTTACTTCTCAAATTTTTTATGAGTTGGAGGATGTGAGCTGGTTTAAATTCATATGGCATAAGAAGTATGCTTTGAGGTGTGCTTGTTACTCTTGGATGGCCATAAACAGTAATCTTAAATGTGCTGACAAGCTTATAATTAGAGGCATCCCGGCCTCTCCCATCTGCGATTTTTGTAGAGGGCATAATGAGTCTCACTCTCACATCTTCTTCATTTGTGATTTTACTTTCACTGTCATCTCTTCCTTGTTCCCGGCCCTTAACTGTTTTTACTTTAGGCCTACTCTTTACCAGGTTTATGATTTTTTCTATTGTAATGCCAATTTCAATGTCACTGAAAAATAAAAAAACTGCTGTTACCTGGCTATTTCTGTGGCTGTGTACTACATCTGGAGGGAAAGGAATGTTAGGCGTTTCTCTAACTCGTGGAACAGTCCGGATTATGTTAAATCAGTTATTACATCTGCTATTCGTGCAGAAATTGGTAAATAGAATACCTATGAGAAACTGGTGGACCGTTTTAAGGATTTTTTGCAGTAATTTCTGCTTTTTTCTGGGCTGTTATCCTCTGTTTATTAGCCTTTATGGATCTTCTGGAACTTTGGCAATCTTTAGGTGGTTGGCTGTTGTTTTGCTGCTGGCTCTGTCCCGTTATATGGCTATTGGCTCTGTTCCGGGGATAATGCCATTCTGGACAATGATGATGCTCCCAAATCCCTTGGACGGTCTACGGGCAACCAGGGATTATTGAATTTTTCGTGCCAATCTATCTATACTCTGAGTCCAGGATTTCTTGGCTTGGGAGCTCTTTTCGTGGAGTCGAAACTTTTGGGTGTTCTTTCCTTTTCTAAACCAATTTTGTGTTGGTGGCTTTTTCACTGCATGAGCTTCACATACTTTTTTGTCCAAATTTTTTGCAACCTAAGCTGATAGTTTGTATTAGATTTTAGTTTTAATTTTTTTTTTTTCTGCAGCTTTTTGCTGATATGGTTTTGGGTAAGTGTTACTGGTTGGTTGTGGTAACATTTATTTTATCTTTGTAATCTTTGAATTTTTTTAATGCTATGGGCTTTTGGCCCCAAAATTCCCCAAAAAAACTTAATAATTATATTAGTATAATTTAAATGGGCTGATATTTAATTATGGATCCCATCTTGATTGAATCATTCGAATTTATTTCAGTTGAATTTTGACAACGTTACAATTATTTGATTTGTAAATTTATAAAATTCATAGTTGGTTTGATATATTAAATAATCCTTGATAATTGTTAGGTTCTCTCGAATTTAATTTAGGTTTTGTTCTAAAAAATTGCTATAATAGTGGTTGGGAACCATGTTTTGATGAACCGAGCGACAAATTTTAGAGGGTTGTAATCGGATGACAGTGATCGAAGAATCGTAATTAGGTGATGGCGGCAGTTCGACAGTAGTTTGACGGTGATGGGCTGATGATGGTTTGTTAGAGACAATAGTTTTGACGCATTAAAACACTTCGATCATGAAGGAATAGCATATAATTGATCAAATCAATATAGAATGTTCTGAATTTTGGCTATATATTTTATGAAGCATGCTATTCTTAAAAATCAATAAACTTGAGAGAGAGCTGGAGAGCTTGGATCTTAGCTTTAGATTTAAAAGAATTGAGAGGTTTGAATAATCATAAAACTCCACCAAAGCACCATTACTTGATTGTCAGCAGCAGACTGTTACGATCAAATCATTGCCCATTTATCATCTTCAAACCATCATCAGCCCATCACCGTAAAACTACTGTCGAATTGCCACCACCCAATTACAATTCTCCAATCATCATCATCGATTACAATTCTCTAAAATTTGTCGCTCTAATATGGTTCATTGAAACATTGTTCCCAACCACCATCGTAACAAATTTTTAGAACAAAACTTAAATTAAATTAGAGGCAAGCTAACAATTATCTAGGATCATTTAATATTTCAAACCAACTATGAATTTTATAAATTTACAAATCAAATAATTGTCTCGTCGTCCAAATTCAACTTTTCTTTTTGAGACATTTAGGCCATTTAAGGCAAACTCACACACACAACCCATACACAGAGACTCGAACCTTAGATCTCTTAGTTGGAAGCCTTAGCTCTCAACCAATAGGCCAAGGAGAGTTGTGTTCCGTCGAATGAATCAATCAAGATGGGGTCCACACTAAGCTTTCTCTTTCGATTGGTGGGTGACGGCCACTCAACGTGTCGGCTAACTGAGCAACTGGCATGCTCTCATCACACGGCGGTGGTCCTACGACTCACATGACAATGATATGATAGTCATCGTTCGCGTACAGCCTACTAATTTATCAACTGAAGTTCAGCTGCACCCAAAATTAAAAATATCATAGCGCAACAAATTAATGCTTCCTTAATTCTATGATTGAAAAAAATGCGATAATAAGAATCAGAACTCGGCACGTTTTTTGCATGGGAATGAGAGTACACCACAATGAATAGCATTTTGTTCAGATTAGGGTTATATAAATCGAGTCATGGGTGGGATCCGGGTTGAATTCACAATTGACTCGAGCCCGACCCGTGACCAGACACTAGTTTTTTTTTTTAATTTTTTTTTCTTTTATTTTTTTTTTTATTTTTTTATTTGTTTTGACCAGACACTAGTTGATCCGACTTGAACCTCACCAATCTTTGCAAGCGGGTTATCTAGTTGACCTGACAACCCGTAGACACGCCAACGACAATGACAGCGGTAGCAGTAGCAGCTCGACAGCACCGCCAGGTGCCAGCAGCAAAGTAGCGTGGCAACGACAGTGGCGGCGCGGTAGCAGGCAGCAGACGTGGACACACGGTAGAGACACGCGACAGATGACGTGATCGGTGACTCATGCGAAGGGACACGGTAGGCACTCGAGCAGCATACACGGAGGGCAGATGCTATCAGGGAGTCATTTTCCGGGTTTTCGGGTTGACTCGAATCCGGCCCAATTTTTGAAACAGTTAGGTTTGTTGAACCCGAATCCGACCTGTTTCATCATAACCCAAAATTTTCAGGTCTGATTTTCGGATCGTATCAAATATTAACACCCATAATTCATATATTAAAACCCGACCCGTTTCATCCTAACCCAAACCTTTAGAGTATTTCTATTCAGATATTGACGATCGCGAAATGTGAGGAGATGTCGATTTGGAAAATGTTACCTATATTTTATGACTTATGACCATTTTTTTTTCTCAAGAAAAAAATTTGTTAACTTCTTATCGTATAACTCATTTAATGTTTTCCTAAAAAAAGGACAATTCGTTTAATTTTTTAAGTTATAACATTTATTATATAGTTAAAAAAATATTCATAACTTGTAAAAACTTTAAATTGTAGCAAGCTAAAGCGAAAGATTTATATTAAAAGACTAAGGTTTAGTTTGGGACAGTTTTCTTACTGCTTTTTATAGCAGCTTTTTAATACTTTTTTTTTAATTTTTTATTAAAAAATTACTTTAAGAAGCAGTAGGAAAGTCATCCCAAATGAAGCTAAAGACTTTATTTGTGATAATTTTTATTATTTTGCTTTTCATATAGGAATCACAATTTATGCTCGGCTATTATTTTTTTTCGTCCTAGAAAACTAACTTTTTTCAACATTTTTTAAAAAAATTATTTTTCTCACAATAACTTTATAATCATCTTTATCAAAAACTCCTCTCAGTCTTTAATAGATCCTATTAGTCTATTTGAGTAATTTTATCCCTTCTGATTATTATTTTTTGTTGTATTATCATTATTATTTTTTATTTATCTGATAAAAAACTATTTTTTAAATAAAAATATTTTAATTATGTTTTTCAATAATAATTTTATAATTACTTTTATAAAATATAAAATAGACATCACAAATAGATTCTAAATTTTTATTAGCAAGATTTTAAAAATTGAAATCCACTGCTTACCGGAACATAAAATTGGCTGTACTTGTCATCTTACTTCTTTAAAAATAAAAAGAAGAAAAAATTTGCCCTGATAAAAATAAGACCGCACGTTTTATGCGTGGAATGACAGGGGGCCACAACGAATTGGACGGCCACAAATATTATTTTTGGAACGTTAGGTGCTTCGAACGCGGGTTCACTGAAGAAAAAATTTTCTAGTCTACCAACGAGCCATACGGGCAATAATTCGGAAGTCAATAATATATTGTCACATGTTCTTAATCTTTATCGTGCGGCCCAACGACTCGACCCGGAACAGAAACCTGGTATTGTTATGTTCGTGTATTGTTAGTTATTGCTCGGTATTGCTAGGTACTGCTCGGTATTTTTAAGTATTACTTGATAATAACGAGAAATACCGCTCTGTCAAGACCAATACCGAGCAATATCGAGCAATACAGAGCGACACCTAGCAAAATCGGGGTATTGCTCGATATTGCTAGGTATTGCTCTGTATTGCTAGGTATTGGTCTTGACAAAATGATATTTATTGTTACCAAGCAAAACTTAACAATATCCTAGTCTGTACAAATCAGCTAATACATAGCAATATTGGGTTCCGGTCCGGGTCGGGTCATCGGGCCGCGCGGTAGAGAGTAAGAGCACGTGGCGACATTTTATTGGTGTCCGGATGTAGAGTTAAGTCAGGTGTCCGGACCTAATAAAAATTCAACGAGCAAGCCCGATGGGCACAAATTTTAACTAACAAAAGTTTATAGGTAGCTTATCTTGATGGATTGTTTTGAAATTTTGACTATCAATAAAGAAATTTTGAGTTCGAAGTTTATATATGTGATGTGTGTGTGAGTTTATCTTAAATTGATTTAAATGTCTCAAAAGAAAAGTTTAGGACTGGCAAAATGACTAATTATCATTTGCTTGAAATGGTGAGCACCATCCATTTTATTTTTTTTGCCAGAGCATTTTTCTTAATAGTGCTATATTACCTAAGGAATACATCAACTAAGGATTTATTTGGTTGGATGTAATATTTTATAAAGTTAATTATAAAGAAAATAATTTTGTTATTGATCTATCATAAAAAATTTATCTTGATTGAACATGAATTTCGAGATAAATTTATATTGAAAACATTCAAAATTAAATTCGGGACCTTTTGAACTCCGATTTCAACAAAACTTATCGTTGAACTGAACGTCTCGAATAGACGGACCTAACGACACCAAATTCGACCCAATTTGAGCTCAAATGGGTCCAAATCTAAGACGTGAAGCACATTTGGAAGGTTCAAACTATAAATTGAATAACCAAACGATTCTGAAATGTGACATACTTATAGTCAAATCGAGCAGCTCAACGGAATAATCCAAACGAGCCCAAGAACACCAAATTCTGATATCATTGAGATACACAAAAACTCGATAAACGGTCCATGATCAAGGGAGTTGATATCGACCGTTCATTTAAAATATACCCCTATTTCTTTATTTGTGTGTGTGTGTTGGGGGGGGGGGGGGGGGGGGGTTCACACCGGGGGGAGGGAGGCGGAGCAAAGGGAAAGAAAATGAAAGATGAGAGGAGAGAGATAAATCTAAGATCTCTTCTGCCACACCACCGCCCTGCCATTAACTATTGTCGGGCTTCAGCCCGGCCACCAACTAACGTTGGAATTACACCCGGCCATTGACTATCATCAGTCATCTCGACCATCATCACCCGACTACGGTATTTTTAACCACCGTCGCCCATCGATTACAATAATTCTAGCCTCCGTCGCAAGACATATTATTCTAACCATCATCATCCGCCGATTATGATCCTTCTTACCTCCATCACCAAAAAATGATATTTCTGACCACCGTCACCTGATGACTACAATCCTTCTAACCTGTATCACCATTCAATTATCTCTCTAACCACCATCGCTTGTCGACTAATATTCTTCGGATCAACTTCGCCCGACTAAGGCCTTTTCGATCTTCGTCGCCCGCCCACTATGGTCCTTCTGGCTACCGTCGCCCGACTACAATCTTTCCGACCTCTGTCGCCCGACTGTAATCTTTCCGACCATTGTCGCCCAACTACAGTCCTTCCGACCATTGTCTTTGTGTCTTTTATGAAAGTTATATCTCTACTCTTTTATCTATATATGTACTAGATCTTCGTATAAAACTAAAACGATAAACATGATATTTCTTTACTATCACAAATATTCTAGGACGCAACAGTTATTGATATTGTAGAATGCATCTTTACATCATAAAAATTTCTAAGAAATAGTAACAAAGTAGCAGTCAAATAAAAGTATTCTTACTATATGAAAAACAAAACAATAATAAAACTCTCCCAAACAAATCATAAGTCCAAAGTTCGACGCTCCATACTCAAATAATCAAGCAATAAGAAAATCAGCATGGATTATCAGAAAATTATAATTTAATTTTAAAATAAGAAACTTAATTATAAATAGTTAAGAGATTTAAAATATTTAGTACAGACTAAGCAAATTTAGCAGTAATAACTGAGATTAATTTTAATATTAGATATTTTATATTGAAAATAAAAAGACCGAATAAATAACAGCATAACAGCAAAGGCCGAATGTAAAGGCCAGAAAACAATCCGTGATCAGATCTGACAAAACCGGCTCAATCATAAACCAAATGGGGTCCACACCTCTGGGCCCCACCCTCACCGCCCTCCTCGTGCGTCTCATGTGATTATCATTTTTCATGTTTTAAATTTTTATAGTACTTTCCAATAATAATAATAATAATAATAATAATAATAGTGAGGCATAGCTTTCACAATCAACAACAGCAATATAAAATAGTCGACAATCAGCGTAAAATTTATCGAATAATTATGACATGAATCATTTAATACGGCATAGCTTCCAACGTCATTTGAAATTCAATTCATTTAAAATGTTAAAAAGTGACAATGATTAGATGCATTCTATAGTTAAATATCTACCTATACTTATTATAAATATAAAATAAAACAAAATAAATGTATTTTTATTCTTAGGAGATATTTGATTAGATAATGATTGACTATAAAAATTTATTTTTTTATCATGTATCTTAAATGCAAACTAAAATATATCATCACTCACCAAAAATCACCTTGATCAAGTGTGAATCTTGAGGTATAATCAAGTTGGCAACTTTTGAAATTAAATTCGGGGACATCCAAAGTTCAATTTTAACAAATCCATAGTAAAACTAATGACCTCGAAGAGACAAATCCAACGACACTAAAATCGGTCAAATTCGAGCTCAAAAGGGTTCAGATCGAAGGGCCAAAGCACATTTAGAAGGTTCAAAATATAAATTGGATAGTCCAATGATATCCAAATATAACATACTTATAGTCGAATCGAGCAGGTCAACGAGATGTAAACAATGAGCCAATATTGCTTAATTCTAGCAACATTATGAAACTCATATGCTTGATGAACACTCTATGATCGAGAGAATCAATATGAGTCGTCCAATTGACCACTTCGATTTTGCCCTAGATCTACTTCATATTTACTAAGCATGCCACTCTCAAAAATCTATAAATAGGCACATGCTCTCTTCATGAAAGGGAGATTTTTTTGGACTAGAGATTGGAGAGAACTCAGCGGCTTCAAGGATTCTAGAGTTCTAACCATGCACCACCACCAACGAATTTTCGCCGACCACTACCGAACTACCGCCGGTCCGCTTACCTTTGATGGACCCCCACCACGGCACCAACCATCGTTTGCTACCTACGGTCCCTTGGACCTCCGTCTTCCACCAACAAGGTCTCTTCGACCTTCATTTTCCATCGACTATGATCCATTCGACCACCATCCCCCACTGACAATAATCCCTCCAATTTATGTCACCCGCTGGCTACGGTCCCTCCAACCACGGTCATCAGCCGACTATGGTCCCTCAGACCACCATCGCCCGCCGACAATGGTCACTCCAACCTCCATCGTCTGCCAACTACGGACCCTCCGACCTTCATGGCCCATCAACTACCATCCATCCAATCTCTGTCGCCCACCGGCTATGATCCTCTAACCACTGTCGACCTCCGTTACCTGCCAACTATGATCTCTTCGTCCTCCACCGCCTGCTGACTATGGACCCTCCGACCTTCGTCCCTTTTTGACTACTGTCCCTCCAACCTTCATCGCCCGTCAACTTCAGTTCGTCCGACCTCTATCAAATAGGACAACACTATCTTAAGAACAACTCTCATATCACTAGATTCTTCCAACTCCCACCATATAATGTGCTATCTATGATGTATATACTCTACATCTAGCCAAGGCCTCCCCCCTAATGAAGTGCCTCATTTATAATCAACAATAAAATTTAGCATAATCATTTTAACTGGGCAAGACCCCGTGGTTTTTTCACTTTTCAGAATTTTCTATGTAAAAATCTTGTTGTTTCTTGTGACTCTAACACCACTCTTTTTTATCCATCTATCTGTTAGATCTTCATACAAAGTTTGGACGATAAAATCTCTCTCTCTAATGTCGTGAATGTTCCAGTGACGCAACAATATTACATCCCTTTCTTAGTGAGTATGCCATTCTGTGATTAAGGTTATAAATAAGCTGGATCTGGGCGAACTCGTTTATTTGCATTCGGCCTGTTCAAAAATTTGTTTCTTCGAGTTCAGCTCATCTTGAATTGTGCATAAGTAAGAGCTTGCTCGGCTCGTTTAGGCTCAAATTAATAGAAAACAAATCATATTTTCATTTATAAATAAAGTATGCACAAAATTTCAGAAACTAGATATTAAGATAAATTTTAATGATTTAATAATTCGGTTCAGTAATTGAATAATGTCATATAGTAGCAAGGTTTTCAAAACCTGACCAGTCCGTTCGGTTTGACCGGTTCAACCACGAACCGGTCCGGCCGGTTTGATGTAGAATCGGCTATCTTTAAAACCGGCTAAAAACCAGTACAAATCTCGGTTGAACGGGGGAACTGTCGAACCGGGCGGCTTTCGAAGAACCAGACGGTTCTAAAATTTGCAAATCCCAGCCGTCCATCCACGATCGAATGCGTGCGTGGGGAAGTTTTGATCGCTATTCTCGCTGCCCTATTCATAAGCTGCGAGTATTTCACTATTTCGAGTCTTCTACAATTCTACGCCTCAAGCCGTGCGCGACTCCTCCATCCACAAGCAGAAGCCGAGGGACTCCTCCAACCATCTCCGTTCATCCCAATCGTCGGCTCACTCCTCTGACCTCACAGCCGGAGGAAAATGTCTCATTCATTTTATAAATTTTATATTATTATTATTTATTACGTCATCCGGTTCGACCTCGGTTCGACCGGCCGAACCGTGAACCTCTCCTTCTTCTGGTTCGTTGTCCGGTCCAGTTTTTAAAACCTTGTATAGTAGCAATGACCCGAGCGAGGTTGGGTTCAAACTCAGCGTTGTATTTGGAATTCGATCGGTTTAAGGGAATTTAGAATACATAGAAAAAATAAGGCTTTAAGATATTTCAATTTTCCAACAAAATACTATATCAATCTTGATTTATATTACACTTTTTTTTTATATATATTACATATCTACAAAATCAAAAGCCTCTTAACTTTTTCTTTTTTTCTTTTTTTTTTACTTTAGGCCCCTAATAATTGCAACCAAATAGACTACCCTCATAAATATTATCATTAGTGAGCTCATCCTCCAACATCCAATCAATTGTCTACTTGTAATCTTTTGAAAATCAAGTAAGTGGAATAGATGGAACGAAGGAAGAGCTCAGGCTGAATAATTACCCACCCTAAATTTTTTTTTTTCATAGAAGAGATCATTATTTTAACTATTTTGCCCGTCTTTAATAAATACAATTGCCCAAATTTCAATAAAAAAATTTCTTTGTTGATTTCATACATAAGATTAAGCATTTCATAATCCTATTTTACTCACCATAAAAAAAAGACTTAGGCTTCATTTGGGATGACTTTTTTATTGCTTCATAAAATAAAATTTTAGTACAAAAATTAAATTTTTTTACTAAAATTCTATTTTAATAAGCAATAAAAAAGTCATCCCAAACTTAGCTTTATTTTGCCAATAAATCCTAAAGTCAATCTCAACCCTATATGTGATAAGTATGTAACCCTAAAATTTATATGATTCTAACTAGCTCGAGAAACATATTTAGAGTGTCCTTAGAAAATTCATTTGAAGTATCAACAAGATTGACTTCAGAAAATATTCTCATATTAACCTAATCTCATTGAAATTCTCGTAGTAGGAATGCCTAAATATAGTATAGCAAAATCATTAAAAGAAATTAGAAATAGTTAAGTAATTTATAAAAAATAATTAAAATACACTTAGCAAACATATTAATAAAAATAAAAATGATCACAAATTAGCCCTCATTTATTTGTCCGGCATTTCTTTATTGAACTTCTTCTTCTTCTTATATGTATATATAGGGGTGTCAATTTTTTACACGACCCGAAAAAATCCGGGTTGGGGTCAACCCGAACCCGAAATGGGTCGGGTTCGTGTTCAAGAAATCAACCCGTTTTAAAAATCGGGTCAGGTTCGGGTTGACGCAGCAACCCGAAATTGACCCGAAAGTGACACGAAAACTCATATTTGGCCCTAAAACCCGAGATTGACCCTAAAATCGAATATTGACCCGATTTTTTACCCGAAAACTATCAATTTTGGGTCAACCCCGGGTCATTCGTGTCGGGTCGGGTGGACCCGGACCCGAATCGTGTCAGGTTCGGGTCCGAAAACCTGACCCGTTTTTAAAAATGGGTCGGGTTCTGGTTGACCCGAATAGTGCCGGGTCAGTTCCGGGTTCGATCTGAACCCGACCCGTTGACTCGAATTGACACCCCTATGTATATATAAGAAGAAAAGTCATAGTTTTATTTCTCCCTCAAGATAAACAGGTAGAAGTTTGATATGAAATCAAAATGCTTAGTCAGATGCAACTCATCTTAATCTGGAAGTAAGGAACTTTGACTATCAACCAAAAGATCTCGTATTTAAAATTTGAGTATGTGTTGTGTGTGAATTTACCTTAATTAATATAAATGTCTAAAAATAGAAATAAAAATGCTCAGTCGATTGGGTCTTTTCTCAACCTAATGTAAATGATACAGCATTCAACTATATATATAGTGCTAATTAAACTATTGAAAACAAATAACTATCTTGAAGTTCAAACCAAGTCTTGCTAGTTTTCTTAATAATGTTGGCTAGCTTTATTTTTTAGGGTGAGCAAACTCATTACTCATTTCATGAATAATTCGAAATGAAAAATATATATAAGACAAAATTCAAAGCAAAAAACTTATATTTTGATGAATTGAATTATAATTATGAAATTTATATTTTATTTTGTATTTTCTTAATTGAGAATCAACTCAGATAAATCTTTCTCAAGTAGACATGCCATATAATAATTGAAATATATATTTTTTAGCTTAATTCCCAATAAAGTCATAATATAATATTATCAAACAATATAAGATAGAATTCAAATCTCATAATTATTTTTAAATTCATCTTTTATATATATATATTCATATTAATTTTTTTTTATAATGAGTGCCCATCCTAAAAAATAAAGCTACTTTTGCCCCAATAATTAGAACAGCTAAATGAGGATTAATGAAATGAGAAGTTTAAGATTTTGGGTGATAAGAGGATGGAAGTCATTTGATTGGTTGAACATAAGCTCATATAATCCAAAATATTTTTTGGGGGTAGAAAAAAAATCTTATTCTTCAAATTATAATCATCTCACCTAAAATTATGATGTATTAATATAAATATAGAGATATAAATATGATAAAATAGATATATAGGATGTGGGTCTCTTGTTGAAAGTATAGGATAAAAATAAGTAATAAATATGTCAATGATATATCTTTTAAATAAAACTAAAAATATGATAAAATAAGTGCGTAACTTAGAAAAAATATTGATATGTCACAAAAAAAAAATTTTAATAGGGCACAAATCTTGATGTACATATGAATAAAAAAACTTTCAAAATTAAATTCAGGATCGTCCAAGCTCCAATTTTAACAAGCTTATAATCAAATGAAACATGTCAAGGAGACGAATCCAACGACACCAAAATTGATCCAATTTGAACCCAAATGGGTCCAAATCGAGGGTTCAACGCCTTTTTTGAAAGCTTCAAAGTATTAATTGGATGATCAACTGATATCCAAATGTGAAATGCTTATAGGCGAATCGAGCAAATCGACGAGACAAATCTAACAAGCCCAAGATCGTTGCATTTTGATATCATTAAAACACTCAAATGCTCGATAAATGTTGATGATCAAAGGAATCGCTATGAGCCGTCTAATGGAACACTGTCATCTTCTCCCTATTTACTAGTCATGCCACTTTAAAAAAATATATATAAATAGTCTCTCATTCTTTACATGAAATGGGAGGAAGAAAATGAGAAAACTTGGGGAACTCCATTGGACCACCACCAGACTCTTCCCGACCACCGACCGTTGCTGAACTTCCGCCCATTCATCGGCTACCGTAAGATCTCTTCCCAACCACCGGCCGTCGTCGGACTTTTCTTTGTTCTCCGATTTTTGCTAGAACTCTTCTTGGATGCTATCGACGACGTATCTCCTCCGAAATGCCGTCACCCACCAACTACGGTCCCTCTGAGCAACGTCGCCCATAGACTACTATCCCTGCAACCTTCGCTACCCGCCGACTATAATCTCTTCGACATGCATCTCCAAATGACAATCTCCCCGACTGCCATCGCCTGACTACGGTCCTTCCAACCTCCGTCATCTTTCTACAATTTTTCTAACTTCCATCGTCCGTCAACTATGGTTATTCGATTACTACCTTATCAACAAAAAACAGGCCAACACTCTCTTGAGAGTAGTTGCTCCAACTATATAATGCGTCTAAATATATGTATTTGCTACATTGAGATAATACCCTCTTCCAAGGAAGTTTTTCCTTTGTAAACAACTGCCAACACTAGTGGAATCATTTCAATTAGGTCTGGCTCTCTTGTGAATTGTACACCACGCTCTTCTATATGTTTGTATGCTGGATCTTCATCTAAAATTAGGACGCTAAACTTTATATTTCTCTACCGTCGTGAATATTTCAGTACACAACAAATTTAATATATACATATATATATATATATATATATATACATCAAATAAAATATATAATTAACATTATAAAAAATATTTTAAACAAAGCTTATTATTAAAAGCATAATTTAGTTCTCTTTAAAAAAAATCTCTTACTAATTTTTGACTCTTTGCCGTTCCTCAATTTACATTATCACTATTTCATTTAAGGGTTATCTAGTTGGTGCATTTAAATTGTAATGCATTTCAAGAATTCAATCGTTTGATTGAACAAATTTCAAATCCCATGTAATTCATTCATGAATTTAAAATTCATCCTTTAGTTCAATTTTAATTTATTTGAAAATCAATAGATTTGACCTATTTCTAAATACACTATAAATTATCTTTCATTATTGATGCAAGCTACCACCGTTGGTCGCTGTCCTCTTTGCTCAACATTGCAAGCCAACATCATTGGTTATTGGCCACCAGCGACCACTATCTTTGAATTTTACATTACATTCATTTTAATTCAAACTAAAAAAATAATAATAATCACATAAATTAAATTTATGCTCGTCCAAATAACTCCAATAATTTCAAATGCATCAAATTTCTTTTATATTATTTCATTTTACTCTGTTTTTGTTTTCAGCAAATCAAGTAGCTTCTTATGTACATCATAGCTCTAAAATCTCAAAGCAATAGTTGGAGCTTTGATCAATGCCTCGCTGAAGCAACAATCATCAAGAGAGGGGAAAATCAATAGGATAATCTTATTAGATTCAAAAAAATTTGTGAGTTGGCATCAAGATCCTACTGTATATTAAGATCAAGCCCGGTGTTGAGAATGAGAGATTATGCTCAAATGCTCTCTTTAATTAACTGGAAATTATAGAAGAATATGCTGACCACTAGATAGAGAAAGGATGTGCCAAATCAAGATTATAGAAATTCTAAAGACAACCAGAATTGTTAATGTGTCGCTGTTTCTTCTAATATTTCTTTTCTTCTATCTCCTTTGATATTTCTATGTTTTTAGTAGATCCTTTCATGGTATCGAAGCTGAAGCCTAACCGCAGTCTTCCTATAGCTTAATGACCGATCAAGAGTCAGCTGCCTCCCTCCCACCCAACTGCAATATCTCCGCCTCAATGGCTGAGTACACCGTCCTTCCTCCCCTCAAGTTTCTCATCTCCACCTTAAGCACATTGTTCATACACAACTCACTAATTACAACTATGTTATCTGGCAACTGCAAATCTATCAGCATTTCTCTGCTGACGATTTTGAAGGCTACCTCATTGGCGCCCAATCTCCTCCGCCTGAATCTTCTACCACAGACCACCGCCTATGGTGTCTCATTGATCGTAACCTTATATTAGCTCTCTTCTCCACTATATCACCATATGTCCTACCTTATGTGCTCACTCTCTCCTCAGCCCACGAGGTATGGATCACTCTTGAAAGACGACTACAACCCACAAATCGCTCCCGCGTCATTCAACCCAAAAATGAGCTACACCACATCCAGATGCGTGACCGCTCAATGACCCAATATCTTGCTCAGATTAAGTCTCTTGTGGACAACATTGTTGCAGCCGATTCACACATCAACTCAGAGGACATTATCCTTTATATCCTAAATGGCCCTCAACTGCTGGCACCGTTGCAATCTACAGTTCACCGCACCCTCATCCTGGAACCCACGTGCTTTGCTCACACAACACCATTCAGCTCTCGTGACAGAATGGGTACTCGACTCAGGCGCATCCACTCATTTGACCTTAGACGCCTCCAACCTACAACAGCCTACACCTTATCATGGCGTTGATTCCATTTTGATAGCCAACGGCAACTCGCTGCCTATCCAGAATAGTGGCCAGGGTCTCCTTCCGCTGCCCGAGACCACCCATAAGCTTCGACTTCAAACCATTTTTTATTCTCCCATAAAAAAATTGCCTTATAAAGCAGCCAATCGGAAGTCCATGTGAATTTAATGTACGTGTTATGAGGTTCAAATAGGACCTCTCGATCTAAACAAATTTATGTTTCTTATTTCCTTCGGTCACAACTAATTATTAAGTTCACCATAAATAATAAACTTCTTTGTCAACCTCAACCGGAGATAGGGGTTCTTAAGCGGAAGGAGGCTTCGCAGCAATTGTTTAAATTTTATCTAACAAATAGGGACCGAATTTTAAGTAACAATAATAAAAGGACTGAATGGGTACAGATTAAAGCTTGGATATCTCCGTTATTTCGGCCTTTTTAAAAGATATGGCCCAAACAAACTGATCGCCTAAGCTGTGATATTAAGGTCTCAATACTCTCTGCCTCTTTGTGAGATCTCATTCATTAAAGGAACATTTCCTTGATCTCTGTATTTCCTATTGTAATCCTTTGTAAAAATTAGTTCTTGGCTAATTTTTTTCCAGTTTTCATTACGATAAGGTACTCCTTTGATCTCGATTCTTCAGGGTTCTGAAGGAATTCTACAATGAAGATCCCTAGCACTGGTGCTCCGTTTACCATCTTCTACAATGGGAGAGTTAAAGTCTATGAAAAAGTTAAACTGGAGGAGGTAGGGGTGTACATAAGACTAAGAAAAACAATCTAAGTGTTGTTAGGCTTAAGCCCAGACAAAATTTTTTTCTGTTTATGCATGATTATTCACAACTTATCAAACCGAACACGAATTATTCACGAACATAAAAGCTACTCGAAATATAAAATAATCTTATCAATTATAGAACAGAGATGTCCACATGTATATACATACATGCACACAATTAATCTTTAATTTCAGGTTTCGGATTTTCGGGTCGAGACCGGGATCTTGGCTAGGGTGCCTGTGAGGCTTCGTCAAAGCCTTCAATGACGGAGAGGCTGGCCCGCTACGGCGTTGCTCGCAGCTTGCCTGCTGTGTAATTCAGGTTGTGTCGGGTTGACCCGGACCTGAGGCAGGTCTGACCCGTTTTTAAAAACAGGTTGGGTTCGGATCAGATCATATATTGTCTGGTCAGTTTCGAGTTGAACCTGAAACCCGATTTTGACAGCCCTATGTATATACATAAACAGGTAAAAGCATACATACACATGCATATACATGCACATCTCTATGAATGCGTATAAAGACTAGTCGCATTCGAGGTAATTATGGAAGCAAAGACACTTACTTTGAGACATTTTAATCACAGTGTATGCAATTTACGCATGAGACACGACTAACTGTTCTTCTTTGGGACAGGCAAAAGCTATCGTGCTTATGGCCGCTAAACCTGCTACTAGGCCTGCTGTAGGGAAGCCGCCGCTCCCACCGAGGAGGAGCTCTTCAGTTGCAGCACATCCACGGCCAACTCGGTTTCTCACCTACCCTGAATCCATTCAGAGATTGCCAATTCACAGATTGCCAGGTGGCAGGGAAATATATTGGACGCCGCCGCCTTCAGGGCAGCAGGTTATAAGAGGTGGGAAGAATTTACTCCATTTCATAAATGATTCTGACTAAAGATGGCTATTGTGTTCTGCATGCAGAGATCCCAAGAGTAGTAAACTCGCTTCCAATGGCACGATCGCGCTCGCTGAACCGATTTCTGGAGGCGCGTCGAGCAAGGTAGGTTATTATTACTAGAGTTTTTTGAATGGAAATTGGAAATGTTTGATGATATTTTTAAATGATACTTTTAAAAATGATATTTAGTTCTATATTGATGACATCTAGTAGATCCTGTCGAATGGGAGAAGTTTGATCTCTGCAATGTCTTGTAGGTATTGTTGCGGGATAGAATATACGCGGCGATAGAGTTATAATTTTATGTCTTAGTGTTGCATGGATATCCAGCTCACACACAGAAAACACAAGATTTTTTACGTGAAAAACCCTGGAAAGAGAAAAAACTATGGGGCATAGCCCAGTTGAAAAGATTTCACTAGAATTTGAGTTGAGTACAGTGGGCTGACTCGTCCTTGAGGGCGATCAAATTATATATGTCAACCGTATGGTTGAAGTCTAGTGTTAAATCTGGCGTCACTTGGAAGTTGGGGTGTCAGTTAGTAGTCCGACAGTAACTTGAAAGAACTTTGGAGTCAGTTGATGGTCTGGTGGAATTTAGGGCCTCAAGTGGTGGTCTGACGGAGTTCAGACCCTTAGGTGGTGGTCCAGCGAAGGTGAGCGCCTCAGGTGGTGGTCCGACAAGAATGAAGGCCTCAGCTAGTGGTCTGGCAAAGGTGATGGCCTCAAGTAGTGGTCCGATGAAGGTGAGAGCCTCAAGTGGTGGTCCAACGAATACGAGGGCCTCAAGTGGTGATCCAGCGAAGGTGGGACCTCAAGTGGTGGTTCTGCGAATGTGAGGGCCTCAAGTTGTGGTCCGGCGAGGGTGAGGGCCTCAAGTGGTGGTCCGATGAGGGTGATGGTCTCAAGTGGTGGTCCAGTGAGGGTGAGGGCCTCAAGTGGTGGTCCGGCGAGGGTGAGGGCCTCAAGTGGGGGTCCGACGAGGGTGAGGGCCTCAAGTGGTAATCCATCGAAGGTGAGGGCCTCAAGTGGTGGTCTGGCGGAGCAACAACGTCAAGCGGTGGTTCGACGGAACTCAGGCGGTGGTCGAGGAGGAGCTTCTTCCTTCTCTTCTTCATTCTCTTCTCTTCTTCTCTTCTTCCTTGGGTCCCCCTTTCAAGTAAAATAGAGAACTATTTATAGATTTCTGGAGTAACATGGCCTGTAAATAGGTGAGAGACTATATTGCACCGATACGGATACGGCGATACGGATACGACACGATACGGATACGGGACACGCCGCGTATCCGATACGCGTGTCCAGTCAAATTTAAATAATATTTTAATCGGACACGGCAAGGCCGTATCCGACACGTATCCGTGCCATATCGGAGGCGTATCCGTATCCGACACGTATCCGATACAGCACGCCTCGTAAATAGGAGTATCCGTGCAACATAGGTGAGAGATCAAGGGTAAATGGGAAGTGGTTGAATGGATGACCAATGTTGAATCCCATGATCATGGACCGTTTGATGGGCATTTGAATGTATTAGTGATGTCATAATTCAGTGATCTTGGGCTTGTTGGATTTGTCTCGTCGAGCCGCTTGATTCGACCATAAGCACGTTATGTTTGGAAACCGTTTGATAATCCAAATTGTGGTTCAAACCTTCCAACAATGCTTCTAACCCTTGATCTGGACCCGTTTAGGCTCAGATTGGGTAAGATTTGGTGTCGTTGGGTTCGTATTCTGGAGACGCCCAGTTCGACTATAAGTTTGCTAAAATCGGAGTTCAAATGGTCTGACTTTTAATATTGGAAGTTTCCAACTTGGTTTAGCATCGAGATTCGTGCCCGATCAAGATAATTTTTTGATGAAATATCAGGTACAAAGCAAATGCTAAGCCTCTATGTTAGGTAAGAGAATAGTACATGTTAAATATAAGAGAAAATTTCTTTCTAATGAGGGAAAAATTATATGTTATCGATAATATTTGCATAGAATGGAAATTCAAAGAAGCATAGAATGACAATTTTGTTGTGCAATACAAAGCGGGAAAAAAATATTGTAACCACATATAATGAGCCATGAGCTCGAATGTTCACCAAACTCCTACAGTAAATGAACTTCTAAACTAGTAACACCTTTGTAAGCATATCTATTGGATTGTCCTTCATATCTATCTTTTGCAATTGAACGTTGCCTCATCAATCAAGTCCCGAACAAAGTGATATCTTACATCAATGCGCTTGATACGAGCATGATAAATCAGATTTGTATACAAGAATATCGCACTCTGACTGTCACAAAATACTTTCAAAGACTCCCGATCAATTCCCAACTCATCCAGTAGGCCATACATATATATTGCTTCATGCATCACCTCCATGCCTGTCATGTACTAAGCCTCTGTAGTAGACAAAGCAATAGTACTTAAAGAGCTGATCACTAACTGACTAGACCTTCTTCCAACAACAACAATATCAAGCCTTTATCCCACTACGTGGGGTCGGCTACATGAATCCTTTTTCGCCATTGTGTCCGGTTAAAAGTCAAATTCTCATTTAAATCTAATAAAGAAAGATTATTTATAATATTTTCTAATCAAGTCTTTTTAGGTCTACCTCTACCTTTCTTAACATAAGTCAAATCTAATACCTCAACTTTCCTAACCAAGTCATCGGAAGGCCTCTGTTTGATGTAACCAAACCATCTAAGGCGACTCTTTAATCTTATCTTCCACTGGAGCTACTCCAACCTTTTCACGTATATGCTCATTTCGTATCCTATCTCTAAGGGTCAAGCCACTCATCCACCTAAGCATCCTCATCTCTGCAACACTTAACTTAGTATTATGCTTCTCTTTTAATGGCCAACATTCGGCACCATAAAGCATTGCAAGTCTCACCACCATCTTATAGACTTTCCCTTAAGTTTGAGGGGGACTTTTCTATCGCGCAATATTTGATTGGACCTTCTTCCAATGTGAATAAATATCCAATTTTAGACCTACGCCTATTAGTGTCACTGGCATAATCTGAGTTAGTGTAGCCTACACATAAATCAAAAATAGATGACTGTCTCTCAAACACAGCCTACAATTTTACCCTCAAATACCTTTGACTACTCTTCAAAACCTGCCAACGACTCCTTCCTGGATCATGAAAGAACCTTCTAACAACACCAACTGCTTGTGCGATTTCTGGTCTCGTACGAATCATGACATACATCAGACTGCCAACTACACTAGCACTGATCTGAACTCAACTGTAAATGAGATGCAATGGGTAGGGTAGACTCACAGCCTTGCTCGAGACGTCAACCCTAAACCTTTTTAGCACCTTCCGAACATAAGCCCCTTGTGAGAGCCAAACCTTTCCAGTTGTCTTGTCCCTAAGAATCTTCATGCCAAGAATTCTACGAGCTTCACCAAATTTCTTCATCTCAAAACTATTTGGACAATTGCTTCTTCATCCGATTGATCTCAGTCTATCTGGCAGATATAATCAACATGTCATCAACATATAAAAGAAGGCAGATGAACTCATCATTGACCAATTTTTTAAAATATGCATAATAATCATAGTGGCTCCTTGCGTACTCCTCTCCCATTATAAACTGATCAAACTTCTTATACCACTATCGTGGTGATTGCTTCAACCCGTATAAAAACTTGTCCAATCTACAAACCAAGCAATTTGAGGCTCCATATCCAGGAGACTATAATATATAGATCTCTTCTTGCAATTTCACATGTAAGAACATAGTTTTTATATCGAGCTGCTCTAGAATCTGACTATAGTGTGCTACAAATACTAAGAGAGCATGGATTGAGGGATGCTTGACCACTGGGGTGAACACCTCCTCATAATCAATTCATTCTCATTGCGCAAAGCCTTTTGGCACCACTCTACCCTTGTACAACACATCAACTCTATCAGATCCTTCTTTCTTTGCAAACACTCATTTGTACCAAATGACTTTTCTTCCTGAGGAAATTTCACCAACCTCAAAGTAGGCATTCTTCCTAAGAGACTCCATATTTTCATACATAGCCCCTTTTCAAATATCATCATATGGACTATCCACTGCTTTCTTATAGAGACCTAGAATTTCAACCTCCATGGCTTGGGATATTCTGACGTCCAGTCCTACCCCTAGCAATAGATTCTTGAGCAAAAACCTCACCTTCAATATCATCTTATACCTCTTTTTTATCACTGTCAATATATACCTTCTAATTTGCAACTGAATTAGATACCTAAGTAGAAGTGAGCGTACATTGTGGAACAAATGGAGTTGCATCAAACTTCAACTTCTATCGTGCATTTATGGTCCCAATAGAACTCTCCACCTGCTTCGAGCCCCGAGGCTTCAACATGCTCGCCTGGTCGAATGTAACATCTCTGTTAATGACAATCTTCTTCTCTTTTTTATCATAGAGTTTTAAGCCCTTAACTCCACGCTTGAAACCAATAAAGATTGTCAACTTTGCGTGTGTCCTAGTTTATCATTTTGAACATGGTAGTAAGCTAGACATACAAACACTCTTATGTGCTCCTAATATCTAGTAGGATGTCCTGACCACATCTCTTTTAGAAGCTTCTTCCTAAAAGCTCTAGAAGGAAGACGGTTCATCAAATGATAAAAATAATATATAACCTCAACACAATAGACTTTATCCAACCTAGCACTGGATAACAAACACTGAACTTTCTCCACCAAAGTTCGATTCTCCGCTTTGTTGCGGTGTCTATCAAATAGTAAATGGTGCTCTATCCTCAATCTCTAGCACTCTTGCAAGAATGCATTCAATGTGTATTCACCCCCATTGTCTGATCTGATACACCAGATCCTTTTACCAGTCTGAGTCTCAATCTACTTCTTTCAAATTCTAAAAATCTCCAGTACCTCGCTCTTGCGCTTAATGGTGTACACCTAAACATATCTGAGGTAATCATAAATAAAAGAGACAGTATTTTCGCCAGCCCAATGATGTTATTTTCATCGAGGCCCAAACATCTGTGTGAATATACTCAAAGATACATTTTATATTGTGGATAACAGTACCAAAGGATACCTGTGCCTTCTTTCCAAACACACAGTATTCATAGAAATCGAGCTTGTAGGTGCTCGCTCCTTTGAATAATCCTTTCTTCACCAAAGCCTTAAGTAGAGCCTCTCCAGCATGAGCAAGCCGCATATGTCACAATGGAGTGGCTTTAAAAGAAACATCGGTCACAACAACCGTTCCAATTAATGTACTATCCTAAAGATAGTAAATATTATGGTGACAAACTCCCTTCAAGAAAAACTAATGTTTCATGATATATCTTCAGAACTCCTACCTCAATAACTATCTTATAGCCCTTGATCTCTAATGTCCAAACAGACAACAAATTCTTCTAGATATTTGGAATGTGTTTCATACAAGTCAGCTCTTCCATGTACCACATATATCCTGATAAAAATGCTCCCTAAATCAATGGTACGACAAGCTTAATCATTTCTCATAGTCACTGCACTGCTATCAAGTTCCATGTATGAATAAAACTACTCTCAAGTGGGACAAATGTGATAGGTAGTTCCAGTGTCTAGATTCCAGCATGAGTTATCTGCATACAAACTATGAGAAACTGCATATAATGATTACATCAGAATCTTCATCACACCTTTCAACAATAAGGTTTGCTTTCAACTCAGAGGAAATTCACTTTCCTTTCTCCTTCAACTTCGGACAATTCTTCTTCCAATGACCAGCCTCGAAGTGATTTTTTACAAGACTGTGCCCACGAGACTTGCTCCACTTTTGAGAAGCATTGCCACTACCGATGCCACCTTGTTATCCCAATTCTTCTTCTTCTTAGGTCTTCCTAATTGGAGTGTGAGCGCCCCGATTGAATTCATCTTTACAGATTCCTTGCCCCTACGACAGAACTCGTGATTCAACAATGTCATAATCACCCTCACAATAATTAAAGGCTTCTTTCCCATGAATGAGTATCATCCTGAAGTTCTCATACTCATCCGGGAGCGAATTCAATAGAATTAATATCTTGTCTTCATCTCCACCATTCTCATCCAGATTTAACAGATCTACTAACAGCTTTGTGAAGTCATTTAAATGCTCATCAAAAATAACTCAATGTCTAATCTGAAATCTGTAGAGCTGATGTTTCATATGGAGACAATTCTCCACACTCTTCGTCAGATAATTGCTTTCCAATGTCTTCCACAATTTTCCTACAGAAGTCTACATCATCACCACATACCTGATCTCCTGAGATAAGCAATATTTGATCAAGCCATAGGCACTCTATTTCATCTTTAGTCAATCTCTCTCAGACATCTCTTCATGACATTCATCACTATCCAAAACTTCCTCCATATTAAAAAAGCACAACGCATCCATCAACTCACATCTCCACATGACCAGGTAGCATCAATTAGCGATGTCCAATGCGTATTCGAGGTGGATGTATCCATGGTTCCACAATCTTGTAGCCTCCACAACTTTACCTAAATCACAACCGCCTTACATCATCTGAATTGCATCAATTTGGCTCACAGGTTCATGCATGAGAGATGCTGGCTGCACGAACCTGGATTCCGAACTTGCTCTCAATTCGGCCTGGAATCGTGCACACAATTTCCTAATCAAGCTTGTCTTCTGCTCCAACCCAAGCCCACACACGCTCCTTTGCTCTGACATAGGCCCACATGCCCGCATGCCTTCACAGTCGCAATTGAACCTCTACTCCAACCCAGGCCCACATGCCTCCACAGCCGCACGTGCACCTCTCCACTCCTCGCGCTCTGACCCACGTGTGGCCCGCCCATATGCTAGCCTTGCTCTCGCACGGCCCGCACTCGCGAACCTTAGAGCAGCAATGAAGCTCGCGTGCCTCCATGCAATTCTTTCGCTTGGCCAGATGTACGCAAAAAGACACTCGCAGGGAGCCTTCCACTCGGCTCCTCTGTCAAGAAATTGAAATCTCATAAATTCCACAAGAAATCGCATTGAAATCCGACTTTGATATCAATTGTTGTGCAATACAAAGCAGAAAAATAGAAAATCACTCAATCAACATGAAGCGATTTACATGGTTTAGTGAAGAATAGCCTACATCCACGGGGAGGGAATGATCTTTTATTTCTGCTCTTACAAAAAAAAAAAAGGTTACAATACTTTATATAATAGTTCTCCCTTCATAAAGGTAGAAATTCAAAATATAGAAAGTTTAATAAATGCTTTCCATAATAATTAGATTTCCTCTAATTACGACCCAATATGGAAAGCCAATAAAACTTTCCATAAAAAATTTGAGTTTGCCCTTAAAAAGATATGTTGAGGATGTCTGTAGATTAATCACATATTGTAGAAGAAGAAGAATATTAGAAGAAACAACTTCACAATAAACTAAATGATGGTCATTTTCAATGTGATTGGTGCGCTCATAATAAAATATCATTTTAGAGCAATCTTAATCTCATTGTAATTGTTATAGCATAGAATAGGAGAGTAATTATGCATCACATTATGAGTAACCATCAAAGCTAATAATACCCTCACTAAATCAACAGGGGTGTGATATTTTGCCTCGAAGTTGGAACAAGCAGTTTTCATTTATTTATTATAATAAGCCAAAATTTTGAGAAGTGCTCAAAAGAACAGAAAATAAATTATGACATTTAGATCAGTAGGGTCTCTAGATCAAAAGAATCAAATTGGGCAACTAATATATGTGGAAATTGCACGAGCAAATGGTTCAAAGGATAGTAGCATAATGGAGAGTGTGTGGAGTAGCAAGTAATTGATTAGCACAATGAATTGCATAGAAATGCAGGATGAACTAGTGAAAATCAAATATACCAATAAATACTGATTTAAGATTTAATATAAAGCGTCTCATTTGATGAATTAAAATAACTGTATGGTTCTGAGAGAGTAGATAGGGTCTTCAAGTTGGTGATGTTATAAAGAATATAAGAGGCGTACTTGGTTTTTCATAGAGAATAGCCATTAAATTCTGACGAGATCCAAGAATAAGGACTGATACAAGTGTCCTATATCCTTCATCTTAAGAGAGCATTGGAAGTGCTTTTTAAGTGTAGTCAACCTTGATGACATTAGAGCGAAGAACAAAGAGAGCAAGCTCGTGAGGTCTGGATCAATAGCAGAGATTATGAATAGTGATATTGAATTTTAAAAAAGATTATTTAAGCCCATAAAGATCTTGCCCCATGGAAGATGAAGATCAAGTAGCGAGCAAATATAAATTTCATGCTCAATTAGAAAAAAAAAATTCATGCTCAATGGCACCATTAAAAGCTGTGCAAAGCCTTTTTGATGCAAGAAGGAGCTTTATAGCATTTAAGAGACCCATCCACTATCAACAAGGACATAGCATCAGACCCTAACTTTTAGATAATTAAGAAATTAATGGACCGGAAATTTTGATATGAATCGGCATGCAATGAAAAATGCACACTTAAGGTTTGGATTAATCTTGTTACGGCTAGAAATTTTGAATTAGTAGAGTGTATATTTTACGTCTCAGTGTTGTACCAAAATTCAACAGATACAGATAAAATCAGTAAGATCGGAGATTTTTTATGTGAAAATCCGAAAAGAGGAAAAATCACAAGATCTAGACCATTTGAAAAATCTACTATGTAGCAAGTGATACAAGAATTTTTTTTCTTCACTATTGAAGAAAGAGGGAGATTAAGAAAACATCTAATTTTTCAATAAGGAGTATAAAAAACAGTGTCCACAGGCGGACAACTATACCCAACAACAATGTTAGATTTTCTCAGTATTCTAGAGATGGTGAAGATTTTTTATGCTGATCGTCAATGACGATGATGGGTTGTCAATGGTAATAGTTGGTGGTGATCGTCAGCAGAATTGGTTAGAAAATGCAAAAAAACTCTCTCTAATTATCCCCCCTTCTACTCATGAGGACAATTGACTCTATTTATAGGCTTTTGTTGGATGAACATTTCGATAATTTGATCTAGGATCCAAAACACTCCATAGTACGGCCCAAAGTGATTCATTTGATCATGAAATATATATTCAACATTTAAGTGCTTTAATGATATCAGAATTAAGTGGTATCGGGCTCATTGGATTCGTCTCGTAGAATTGTTCAATTTGACTATTAGCATGTCTAATTTGGATATCATTTAGTCATCCAATTAATGCTCTGAAGCTTTCAAATATGATTAATCTCTTGATTTGAGCCCATTTGGGCTAGGACTGGATCAATTTTGGTGTTGTTAAATTTGTCTTGTCGAGATATTCAATTTTAATATAAGTTTGCTGAGATTAAAGTTCGAATAGTCCCAAATTTAATTTTGAAAGCTCCCAATTCAATTATGCTTCGAGATACATGCCTGATCAAGGTGATTTTTGGTGAGAGAAAAGGACTAAAATTGTCTCACAACTCTTTATTATAGACCAAAATAGTCCCCAACTCTTTTGAGGAACCATTTTAGTCTCTCGACAACGTAAAAAGGGGTTTTTTTCTGTCCTAATATCAAATTTTAATGTTAATGATTTAGGCTTCATTTGGGACGGCTGTTTCCCTGCTGCACTGTATGAAACGTAACCCAGAGGCGATTTGGGAGTACACGTTCGTGCTCCGTTCTCGAAATTTTTGCGTCCTCCGGCTGCTTATCACGTCCGGCGGAAGACTCCCGCGTTTCGGCTGCTTCCCGCTGTTTGTATCTATGAGAAATAGATTAATGTGCCCTTGCTGTGCGAACTATCCCCATTTTCTCCTTCTCCCGTGCGGCTTTCCATTTCCTGTCAGATCGGAAGCTTTGATCGGGAGTAGCGACTGGAGTTCGCTTGCTCTGAAGATAACCTCTCTCTCTCACGCATTTCTTTCGGCCTCTTCCTCCTTCCCTGACGTCCGGAGACCTCCACCCCATCCGAGCTCCAAACTCCAGAAGCCGCCGCCTCTAGCAGTCACAAGAAGATCGTGAACCAGGCCTTGCCCGAGCCCTTCGCCGCTGCTCGACCTTGCTCTCTGGACGGCATCCCTCGCTGTCGTTCGACTTTGCTGCCCCCAACGACTCTCCTCCGTCGGCTTTCTCTTCTGTCGGATCGGAAGTTACTGCATTTTGATCGGAGACGACGACAGGGGTGACGTTATGGGAGCTGATGTTGTTTACGGGTTTTGTTTTTCTGAGATTAGAGTGATATTTTGAAGGTTTTTGTGGTTGGTCACGGCTGGGGGGCGGTTGTGGCGTGGTACCTCTGCATTTTCAGGCCGGATAAAATGAAAGCACTGGTTATTATTGTCGTCATGTGCAATGGATCATGAATTGAATACTAATTTTGTTTACCTTGATCTCATCGGTTCTTACAGTTCTGGAAGTTATCTTCATCTACTCACTCATCTATGTTGTTCTCTAAATTTTAGACAGCTTCCAATTGAGCCTGCTTGGTGGGTTTTTTATTTTTTCTGTAACTGGGTAGATAAGTAGTTAGATTCTATGGGCATTCCTTGTTTCTGTTTACATTTGCTTATGGTTCAGAGTAAGCTATTAGAGAACATTGTCTATTGGAATTGGAATGTAGAGGATGCTTGCCCCTTTGGAGGATTGTGTTCATATTGAGGCCGCTATGGTGCTATCTAGATGATATTGATTCGCAAGAACTAATGATTAGTGTGATATCCTTCCCCAACTTGTTCTGTAAATTTCAATATATAATGACTCTTTAAAAAGTTTATGTTGGATATGTTTATGCAATTTTGGTCATTAAAATTATTATGGTGTTTTTATTTAGAGGTAGACAATTGCATTACAGTTATCATCAACATTACAATCTACCTTTAGCTTGGTGAAAGCCAAAAGCTTACAAGTGGAGAGAATTGTAAATTGAAGCAAGCGTTGGTTTTTTCTACCAAATTTATTTCAATTTCATTGGGCATCATATTGGCCAACTTAAGAATTGATACAATTTTGATTTAGAATTGTTAGTTGATTATCATATACATTTTAAAAAAATTTAAATTTAAAAAAATTATATATTTCATCTAAATATATATAAGGGTATGAAGGTAAATTGTT
>NW_021319309.1:5444224-5462078 GCF_001605985.2 Dendrobium catenatum | reverse complement strand
TAAAAAATGATAAATTAAAAATAAGTAAATGAGATACGCACAAAAAACGCACAACATACGCATAATATAAGCAACGGTCACGCACAGTGCACGCATAACATACGCATATATTACGTACATCACACGCACATTGTAGGAAACATACAACAAAATATACGCACGCATAAAGTATGCATAGTGTAAGCACTAAGTAAGCACCGTATACGTATAGTGTACGCATAGTGTACGCACAAATGACGCATTTCGTACGCACAGTCTAATCATATTTACTCGATGGTTAAAATTTGGTTAGGTTTAATGTTTCAAATTTCAACATAAATTTATCATAAACCCTGAATTCAGAAAAAACACGATGGCATCGCAGTATCAAATATTTTAAAAGTTTCGAGAAGCCATGCATACGCATAGAATAAGCATAAAATCGGAAGATCTTCAGAGCCTTGAACGCCAACGCATAGCATAACCATAAAATACGCATTACAAAACAGAAAACATAGCATTAAGTTACCTTTTTCTTTGGGGGTGACGCCATCTTAGAAGAAACTGAGTGAAGAATGCTTGAAATTCCTTCGGGTGAATGCTTGAAAGTTTGAAAGTTTACTGTAACTTTAAAATCGAAACGTCGACTCCGCCATTCAACCTTTACAAGGGTTTAAATGTTGATGCCACGTCGACATTTCACTAGGCGCGCCACGTCGGCAACTGGGGGTCCGAACTGAAAAAAAAAATTAGGTTAAATTTTAAAAAGGCGACGCCTTAAATATATGAGGCGAGGCGCGCCTTATGGCGCGTCTCAGTAAACTTGAGGCGTAAACCTCAAAAACTAAACTTATTGCGAAGGCTTTGAGGTTTATTTGGTCGAAATTGTGCTGAGGCGCGCCTCAAGGCGCTCCTTTTATTGCGCAATTTTAAACGTTGGTCGGCAGCTATGGGTTGCTTCGTCTAAGGGTACCTTGTAGACCTAGGTTGAATGTTTGTCTAAGGGAACAAATTTGAATCCACCTTAACTAACAGAGGGCTTTGTGCCCTATCGATCATATCCTATTGACTAATATATTAAGGATTTGATGCCAGTAAGGAATGTATTGGCTTTAAACATAACCGGTATTTCGTGGTACCATTTGGCGGCAAAACCACTCGGTTCAGAGGGCCCCGAGTCATAACCGTTTATCCTGCGGTGCCATTTGGCGGCAAAACTGCCGGTTAGAGGACACGTATCATGCCTTTAATGGCAGGAGATTGTTTGAGAATGGATCGTAGTGATATTTTCGACTAGGCATTAGTTCTATGTGAGCTGAAGTAAATTTCAATTTATCCACCTCGGCAAACTATTGCGGAGGGTGGATGGATTTTGCTTTAAATGTTGATAGATTTATTTCAATTTTAAGTATTTTTGGATTTTTATGATTTGGGATTTTTTTTTTTGTGCTTATTTGGGTAGCATTTGAAAATATTTTTGAAATGGACCCCTCCGATCGAGATATGTATTCAACACGGTCATCATTGAGGTGTTTGGAGTTATTTCTCTTTATAGATTTAACCTTGTCGACCCTATCAACTTACTGATAGGGGATCGGATTTCGTAGGCTTTGTGCCCTTGTTAGTGAATTCATATTATTATAGGCCTTGAAGGCCTAATATAAATGTATTAAAACAAATATACCGATCACAACAACCTTATATTTGCTTAATAGTTCGAACCATGTCGACTCCTATTGATCCGTATAGAAGGATCGGGTTCGAACTTGAATTCACTTATCAACCAGCGCAGCATCCCCAGACGCCACGTGTGTACCAATAATACGCTCATCGGGGCCCATGCGGGTGTTATGATTGCTTTTACCCCTTTTAGTGTACATATGTGTATACAAACTAAGGTGCACGTGCGGGGGTACTTTAAAAGTATTTGGAGACGCCTTCTGCCTGCTTGCATGAATGTTGCGGATCCGGTGGCGTGTCGTAACAGCTTCTAAATTGAGTTGTTCGCTGCTTTATACAGGTAGACTGTCGTGCACTATTTGCTTTCTATAGGTGGATCGTAGTGCATAACTAATCTCTTGCCTTATTGTAGATGCTTGCATCTGTTTTAGTCCCCTTGTATCATTCTCGTAAATAGTGTAATACAAATATAACAAGTTCCCTACAATGACCTGCAGAAACTTGCACTTAATATTGTCACTTTGTATCTTGCTTGTGGACAATAGACTGGGTGCATTGCAAGTTTTCTACATTGGCCTGTGGATACTTACATTTGTAGTAGTTATTTGGTATTTTTTTGTTTGTAGAAGACATTTGATGTGTTGTAGGTCTCCTACGACTTGGATGCACACTTTGTTTGTAGGCATTTACACTTACTACATCCCTTGTGCACTTGTAATTGATTCATATTTCTCATTCATTATTGATTGATTCTTCCAAGTAAATTATGATTTGAACTTTGTCTAGCAATAATCTCTTGCTTGTAGGAGATTGAGATATTCGCTAGCAGTTTGATTTATCGGTTGTAGAAGCATCTTGGCCTCTAGTAGATTGTAGGGACGCCTCAGTATTTGCTTATATATGAGTGTTGTCCATTCCCATTTAGGAATTGATTGGATTGAATGTTCGAATCATCGTATCACATTCAATCCATGCCCCCTTGTAGTTCTTTTGAATTTGATCTTTTTCTTTGAGGTATCTTCTTCGAGTTGGATCGTTATTGGTGATAAAGATGTAGGAGTTTCCTTGTATAAGACTCAATTTCTATTTTTTTTGTATGTGTTTGAGTCCAAATTCCATTCATGCCTGAGTTCAAACTCAGTATGAGTCTTCTACATTCATTCACGTTTTCTGTTGTCATATTGAGTTCATCTGGAATTGAGTCCAATGCTTGCAAATCCAAGTTTCACTTGGTGTTATACAATTCGAGTTCAATGTCCTCTGCGATCATTTTGAGTTCAATTATAATTCATTATAATTTATTGCCTTGGATTAAAGACAACATATGGTATGCATAGTATATTCATTGCACACTGGTCCTTGCTTGCAAATATGATGCAAGTCATGTTTCACTTTGAGTTCACTTGGGTTTGAGTCAAGTGCTTGCAAGTTCAATTTTAGATTCATTTAGATCAATTGAATCAAGCTCATAAATCCTCACTTATCCTTTTGAGTTTGACCAAGCTCAAAAGTCTCGTGTAAGTTCAAAAATTGACCCAAGTCTTTGCTCCTCTCATTTGAAGTTCACATTAAATGTAAATTCAAGTCACTGTTGTTTTGCAAAGTTCAAGTCCGAATTCAAATCGAATTCATGTCCACTGTACTTGATTCAAATCAAGTCCAAGCTTTGTTCATTTGATTCAAGTTTTTGGTTTAGTGTGCAAATTCAAATCTTCTTGCATATGATTCAAGTTTGAGTTCTCTGTCAAATTCAACCTCTGATCCAAGTTTGAATTCAATATCATTGTAGCTCATATCACTTTCAAGTCCAAATCAAGCTTCAAATTATTGAAATTTAGTTTGAATTTATTTAAGTCCATTTAGTTCAAGTTCGAGTTCACAAGTCCACTGTTGTTCAAATGTGTCCAAATCTTTGTTCTTTTGAGGTCAAATCAAGCCTGATGCAGTAGCGTATTCACCTGATATTTCGGTAGCCTCTCGGCGTCTCCCCCGTTTAGGGGCAAACTACGGGAAACTGGGCCTTTCCCACCACGCTAAGAAAAACGTGTATGGTAGGTGTTCTCGGACGAGGACACCGCGGCCGTGTATTTTTTTGATCCCCCACCACGCTAAGAAAAGTAAATATGGGTCTTCGGTACCTGTTGCAAAGAAAAACAGTTGTTTCCCCGCAAGCGGGTACTTATGGGTATCCTCGCTTCGTCGTACGCATCGCACCGGGTTCCCATCCCACCATGCTAAGAAAAGCGTGTATAGGCGGTTTTCCGGTGCGCTACGAACTCCAAAGAAGGAATTTTGGGTGATTACCCGCTTCGTCGCAAGCATCGCGACGAACTTTCTCCCACCACACTAAGAAAAGCGTGTATAGGTGGTCGTTTCATCTCGTTGCAAACATCGAAAACGGGTTCTCGGAGTTTTAGGGTTTAGGAGTATTATACCTTAGCGACCGTCGGCGTGGATCGAGGCAAGAGGAGAAAATTTTCTTTCTCTATTTTTTCTAAACAATTAATAATTATTAATCATAATAACCATAATTAATTATAGTTAATTATAATTAATATTAATTATAATTAATTAATTATAATTAATAATAGCTAATTATAATTAATAATTATAAACAGTAATAAAAATAAAATCCCTTCTCCCCCTCTTGGCTCGGCGTGCTCAAGAATTAGGCCGAACAGGCGCGCGGAAGGGAGATGTTACCTTCACAACCGGCGAACTCCCCGTGTTGCTTCCGATCGGACAAGGAGGGAAGTCGTCGAAGAGGCGGCTAGGGCAAGAGGTATGGGAACTCTCTCTCTCTCTCTCTCTCTCTCTCTCTCTGAGCCGAAGAAGCAGGGGATCGGGAGGAGCTCAGAAGTTGAGCACGGGAAGGAAGAGAGGTACAAATGGCTGGGGCGAAAGTGATCGTGAATGGGAATCCCAGTCGAAGCACTCACTTGGCCTCCTTTTATCGACCGAAGGCGGGGGGCGATCGAGGCTGCATACGCGAGATTCACGGAAGGCGACGTGAGCGACGCCAAAGGAACAGTGCCTCGGCGAGATTTGGGCCAGATTTTGCGGAGGAATTCTTGGATCCGACGGGTGCTAGGTACGTACGCTAGATTCATGGCTTCTTCTCCTCTTGTTTTGTTTATACAGAGGTTAACAGTACCTTGGTGTATGCTTTTTCTTGATGATATTCTTCTTATCGATAAGACTAGAGAGGGAGTTGAAGGTAAACTTGAATTATGGAGTTCAACCTTAGAGTCTAAAGGTTTTCGCTTGGGTAGATCTAAAACTGAATATATGGAGTGTAAATTTAGTAGCAATAGACTTAGTGAGGGAATTGTGACTTTGGGCGATCAAGTTATTAATAAGAGTAGATGTTTTAGATATCTTGGATCTATTGTTTAGAGTGATGGTGAAATAGATGAAGATATTATCAGCAGAATTCAAGTTGGATGGTTGAAGTGGAGGAATGCATCGGGCTTGTTGTGTGATAAAAAAAGTCCCCCTCAAACTTAAGGGAAAATTCTATAAGATAGTTGTGAAACCTGCAATGCTTTATGGTGTTGAATGTTGGCCATTAAAAGAGAAGCATAATACTAAGTTAAGTGCTGCAGAAATGAGGATGCTTAGGTGGATAACTGAGTGGCTTTACCCTTAGAGATAGAATACGAAATGAGCATATATGTGATAAGATTGGAGTAGCTCCAGTGGAAGATAAGATTAGAGAGAGTCGCCTTAGATGGTTTGGTCACATTAAATGAAGACCTTCCATTCACCCGGTTAGGAAAGTTGAGGTATTTGATTTGACTTATGTTAAGAAAGGTACAGGTAGACCTAAAAAGACTTGGTTAAAAAATATTAGAAATGATCTTTCTTTATTAAATTTAAATGAGAATTTGACTTTTAATATGACACAATGGCAAAAAAAGATTCATGTAGCCGACCCCACGTAGTGGGACTAAGGCTTGATGTTGTTGTTGTTATTGTTGTCTAGCCTAAATTAAAGCTAGAATTATTAACAAATTTTTTTATTAAAGAAAATTTTAATAATTTTTTTAAAAAATACTATTACTTGAAATTTATATTTAATAAATAATTAAATTAATAAATCACCAAAATACTCCTTGATTTAACACCATTTACCCCAAAATTTGATATTATGACCAAAAAGGCCCCTTTATAAGAAGTTGAGGGATCATTTTAGTCCCTCAAAAGAGTTGGGGATCATTTTGATCATTTTCTCTTTTTTTGAGTTGTATCAAATCTATTTATAGATACGCATATAAAAATTTTACCAAAAAACTTTCCTATAGCTATGTATGGCATGAAGTATTCCACTTAAGTTTTGAGGTAAACCCATTCACCTCTCTCTTAAAATTCTAGTTTTGCCGCTGCAGCATGAAAATACTCAATATTATTGTCGCTTCAAAGAAAATAATTGTTCAATGATCATAACTGGCAGGCTTAAGGGTAAAGCTTCTCATAATTCAGGGAGGAAATTTAATGACGTTAATGTTAATTTGGATGCAAAGCCTGAACTCAATTTGCTTGGCGAGGAAGTTAAATTGGATAAAAAGCCCGAACACAATTTGCTTGGCGGGAAAGCTACTTTGGATGCAAAGCCTCAACTCAATTTGCTTGGAGAGAAAGTTAATATGGATGCAAAGCCTGAACTCAATTTGATCAATCTGCAGTAGTTGAATGGAAGACTGGTTCAGTGGATCATATTGGAACTCCTAACTTTCATGCTGCAATTTTTTAATAAAGGAGTCCAATGGCATGGTGAATTAACATGTCTTCTAAAGTTTAAAACTGGTTTATGTGGCTATATCACTTGCTTATTGCAACTACTAACTTTCCTTCTGCAAAACATTGTTCTTGATAAATAATGGAGCTCAATGACAAGGTGGATTTGGCATGTTTTCCATGTATAATAATGGTTTATATGGCTAAATCACTGATTTATTTTTTTCCTAGCTTCATTATCGAACAATGTATCAATTTTCTAAGTTATATTGGGCTTTGGTATCTTTATAACCTGAATTCTAAACATCCATTGTCACCTTTTCAGCAAATTGGTAGAATGGAGCTATATTAAGTATGGTTTTGTTTGATATAGTTATATTGTTCTGTACTGCTTTTAAAATATATAATATATTATAATGATAATTTAAAGAAAATTACATGGCACAAGCACTTCATGTAACATTCTTCACAGCTTCGTGGCAGGAGAAATTATTCTGTGCGGACTCCAGATGGTTCGGATACCAACCATAACTCATCACGTCACCCGATACTACGCACCGTTACTGGGCAAAAAAGCACGTGGCGCATTCTGGTTGGTCTCCAAACACCGTCCGGGTCCACACAGAATAATTTTTCCCGTGTGGAAGTGACGAATATAATTAAACGGTAATTCGTCTATTTCTGCAAAAGTGAAAGTTCAATTGAAGCTGAAATTGGGTAGACTCTTAATCAAATCCAGGTCTACAAATATTGGCAGTTCTAACCTAAATCCAAGTCATTAATTCCCTCTCTTCTCCCTAGAAATAATTCTCTAATATTAATTCTATCGGTTGTACCCATTATTTACATAGCAAAAAGCCAAATCGTATAATATCTTTCAAGTATAGCTTCGGTTCTGGGTAGTTAATGTTCATATCATCACATATCAAACATGTTCTGGGTAGTTAATGTTCATATCATCACATGTCAAACATAAAGTAATTAAATAAAATATGATGGGCATGTTTGCTTAACTATCAAATAAAAGCTTAAGAAATGAAATATGGTAGCATATACCTAATGCTTCAAGGAATAACATGAAATTCAGTCAAGTATTGCAGATTAACTGTGATGCATAAAAAAAGGTACCCATGAGTATTCAGACATCACTATTACTAATGTAAACAATATCAGACAAACAGGAAAAAATGATCATCAAGCCAAACGCCCAAACGGTAGCCATTTATCAAAATTTTCAAAAAGAAATGCAGGTGTGACAATGCAAAAATGTAGACAAATGTAGTATCTTCCGGACACTGAAAAATTAATTTGAAAGAGCATAGGCATATTAAAAGGCTTAAACGGCATTAACAGCTACTCTTCCTTGTGTTTGGATAAGATCCAGTCGCATGAACTACTTGATGAAAAAACATTACAGAGCATCAAAACAGCAACTAAAAGTATAAAAGAACGAAAGCATCAAAAGAGCAACTACTTGATGGCATCCTAATATGGCACGCTAAAACAATTCAAAAGAGAGCAGATCTTCTTGGTATGAAGCATTCATGTAAAAGGCAAACAGAAAAGTGGAAGTTTGGTTCTACGCATGCAAACTGCGGAGGATACCGTGAAGATAGCCACCAGCCATTATAAATGAGATAACTGAAACAACACCAGCTGGAAATATCTTGCCAGATCTCTTGAAACGCGAACCCATAACTGCTAGGAGTGCAGCAGACAAACCTAAAGAAGACGATTAAACAATAAGAAGACGTAAGAACACAATGAAATCTAAACAAATAATTTTAAGTTAGTTTGGTCCTTAAGAAGATGTCAATGACCAGTTTCCTACCTAGCCCCAAGGACGATGCAAAAGCTGGTTTCACTGGAAGCTGAGTGTACACGTAATACAATAGCAATGCTGAACCTCCCCCAGCAGCAAGTGACTTCTGGCTACCACTTTTCATATAGCCCATGACGCCACCCACTGCAACAAGGAGATGTTTAGAAGTTTCAAATTGGCCAGTGAAGCAATAAAAGGAAAAGTGTGGTGAAAGGCTTGAAGCTCTAAAATGTTGTCATGAAAAGCAACAAAAAATAACCCATCTTATAGTGGTTAGGACAGTTGCATTATACTAGGACTCAGCAGATCATATGACAACAGCACATTAAACACACCTAACTGATGGCATAGTGTGCAACATTTCAACATTTGCATTTAGAAATTATAACTTTAATAACGCTCAAATAGCAGTCAGACTCCTAGGACCAGCAAGTTTCATATGTAGTATTTTGCGCCCACATTCAATGATAAACAAGAATGTTTTGCAATTCAATATTTATCAAATGCAACATTTCTGCAAAGTTTCAACGATGAAAACAAATTTTCGTGGGATGTTATAATATTTTTACTGCAGATTTTATTTTTATTTTTTTCTTTATTAGAAGTTTAAAGGGACTTTATCATTACAAAAAGAAGGGTTGGAACATGTAAAACACAATCATAATAAATTTCTTGTTGGATGTGCATTTGGTAAGATAAATTCCTAAACTAAGTAGGAAATTGAAATTTTATGTCAGAGTTAATCTCTTTGTACAAGCATAAGGTTTGATTTAATCATCTGTTTTCCTTCTACTAGATTTCTATATTCTAAAAAAGAATTTAGCTTGTGTGTTTGATTATTTCTTTGTCAAGGTTTGATATTATGTGGATTTTAATGTGGAGTGATTTTCAATTAATTTTTAGGTTTCCCAATTTCTGTGTAAGTTCTAATAGAAGGCTATTACATTTTTATCTATATGAATTTCTTCATTTTCTCTCGTATAACAAATAAAAATTTATTTCACCTTATGGGAAAAAATGGTAAAATGTTGAATATTTCTCATCTTCAGTATTTGTAACATTTTACTTTGCGCACAACAATGATGGTTTTTCTCATAAACTTAATACAAATTTTGTCATGTGCGTGCATAAAGGACAGACGAATTCCGCTCACCTGACACAGCTAACCGATCACATGGCTTCATGCATCACAACCATCTACTTATAACCATCTAAATAAATCTTAGCTATACACGTGTACAGAAAAATCTTTATAAACAAAGTACCTCCATGTAATGAGTGGTTAAGAGAATAATAAATGCTGCATTAACTTCTCTGTAGCTTTCTTGGTCATCTCTTTATGCTCCTTCATGGTATTAGAGCAGGACACCTCTAGCAGAAGGTAAATCCCTGAAAACTTCCATGGCCCAATCCTCTTCATCTCAGATTAGGAATCTGCCATTAGATTCATCGGCAGATACCTTCACAATTCCTGCATCTCTAAAATTTGTTATTTCAAATATCAAAACCATAGTTCCCACCCAATTATCGAATGATAATTACCCCATATGGAGATCTCAGGCTACCAAGCTACTTAGAGCTAACGGATTTGTTGCATTCATCGATACCATAATTTCTCCCCCACCTTGCCTCAAGCAAACATCAGATGGCACGATCATCATAAATTCTAAACACACATAATGGGTTCTCATAGATCAGAAACTAGCTGCAGCCCTTTGCTCCACCATAACCCCCACTATCCTTCCATATATTCTTCATTTAGACTCCTCTTAAGCTGTTTGCACAACCGCTGAAAGAAGATTACAATCTTCCAACATATCAAGAGTTATTCAACTCAAAAATGAACTCCACAATGTATCCATGGAACAACACACAATAGTTGAATACCTCATTGAAATCAAGACACTGGTAGACAAAATAGCAGCAACAGGAGCTACCATTGACAAGGAAGACGTTATACTCTACACACTAAACGATCTCCCACCGGCATACCAATCATTCAAAAGTTCTATTCGCACTAATAGTACATCTCCTCAGCCTAGGCCCTATATGACCTGTACTCATTTCTGATTAGTGAAGAAATTAACCTACAAGTCGAAGCAGCTAGACACTTCACTCCTCCAGACCAGAATACAACATTATACTCAACCAGAGGCAGAGGAAGAAGAGGCAGAGGCCACTTCACATAGCACACTGCCCGTCCCAACACCCAACCGACAACACCTTGTCAAATTTGCAACAACAAAGGTCATTCTGCGACAACTTACTGGCACATATTCAACATCAACTATACCCCTCCACCACAAAAATCCCTACAGCCCTAGCTACCACCAGTGACAACCCCAACCCGGATTGGTACCTAGATTACGGAGTAACTTCACACCTCACCAATGACATCAATAGCCTCACACTTGGTGACCTAATGCCATACAATGGTACAGACAACATCCTCATTGGAGATGGCAGCACAGTAGCACACTCCCCATAGCTCATACAAGCGCATGACTTCTACCAACACCCTCTCGTAAGCTTCATTTACCCCAACTTCTTCATATCACAACATTATCTCACAACCTTCTTTCAATTTATCATCTAACCAAATATAATAGCATCACCATTTTATTTGATGCTTCCGGTTTTACTGTCAAGGATCTCACAAAAAACAAAACCTTACTCAAAGGCCCAAGCCATAATGGGCTCTTTCCGATCCCAGCTCCTCCACGCATCACACAACCATCAGCTCTCTCAGCCATCACAAGTCATTGAGCTGCAATCATCTGACACAACAAACTTGGACATCCCCACACTCGTACCATAGCAACCATCTCCAATACCAACAAACAACTCAACATATCCACCTTATCTTTTTTTTGTTCAACAGGTAAGGTCTCTAAAGGCCACAAACTTTAATTTCCTAGTTCTATTTCCCATTCTAAAATGTAATTAGAACTAATTCATTCGGATGTATGGGGCCCCTCCCCAATCACTTCTCATCAAGGCTTTCATTACTATGTTTCTTTCATAGACAACTTTCCTCGTTTTACATGAATTTTTTCAATGATATGCAAATCAGAAGTCCCATCCATTTTTATTACATTTAAAACTATGATAGAAAAACTTCCCCACCACATCAAACAACTCAGGTCAGAAGGCGGCACAGAATATGTCAACAGAGCATTACAAACATACCTACAACAACATGACATTATACATCAGATTTCATGCCCTTACACTCCCGAACAAAACAGCATTGCAGAACGTAAATATCGCCACATTATTGAAACCACAAGAACCCTGTTACATATAGCTTATGCACCATACTCATATTGGCCCGATGTAGTCATAATTGCATCTTATTTAATCAATAGGCTACTAACTCATACAAACCAAAACAAATCCCCACTACAAATCCTATACAACAAAACCCAAAATTATTCAACATAAGAACTTTTGGGTGTGCTTTGCTTCCCATGGATCCCTCCTCACAACAGACACAAATTGGCCCCTAAAGCCACTTCATGTATCTTTTTGGGATACTCAAGTTCCCACAAAGGATACAAATGCCTCAACCCAACCACCAATCACATAACCATCTCTAGACATGTAACCTTTCATGAGATCACATTCACATTTGCACAACCCACAACAACACCACCACCCAGTACAATCCTTCCATCCAACCCACTACTCCTCACACCCACAACCGAAACCAATACTATCCCGTCAACACACATTCGTTACCCCCCTCATATTACACCCATCACAACCCACTCCAACAATCCCATCATCAGACACCCACCCCTCAACATCATCTTTCTCCACTCACCACCCAGCAGCTACAATTCTCACCACTCCCACATATCCATCCACACACGGCCACATCCATCCACCCCATGATGACAAGATTAAAAGGCTCCCTCAAACCAAAAATGATTCTCAATCTACTTCACTAGTATTCCCAAAACCACCCTTCTCAACCTCCAGACCCCGCCACCTATACTAAGGCATCCAAACATCACCATTGGCAGCAAGCAATGGAAACCGAATTTCTTGCACTACAGCAGCAGGCAACTTGGTCTATAGTCCCACCCCCACCAAATACACTCATACTAGGCTGCAAGTGGACATATAAAATCAAACTCCATTCCAATGGATCCATAGCCAGATACAAAGCACGATTGGTAGCTCAGAGGCACAAGAAAGAATACGGGATTAACTACCTGGAAATATTCAGTCCAGTAGCCAAATCCCCAACCACTGGATGGTACTCACTATTGCATTTAACATATGGGAAGTCCACCAACATCCTGATGTGGCTGATGCCTTTGTACACGGCACATTGACATACACCAATTACATGAAAAAACCACAAGGATACGAGGACAACCTACGCCAGAACTATGTCTGCCTTCTTCACAATGCAATATATGGCCTCAAATAGGCCTCAAGATAATGTTTCACCGCATTTTTAGCATTTCTCCAACAAATAAGCTTCCACCCGAGCAAAGCAGACCCATCCCTACTCATACTCTCTCAAGTCGACTCGCAGATTTATCTACTCACATACACTGACGACATCTTACTCACAGGTAATAACAATACTCTGATTTCTAACATCATCATGCAACTGCATCAAACCTTTGCCATGAAACATTTACGTACGGCCAACAACTTTCTCGGCATCAACATTGCCACTCACAACCAATCCCTCTTCCTCTCCCAAACTCACTACGCCACATCAATTCTCACCACAGCAGGCCTCCACCTATGCAAACCTTTATCAAATCCCTCTTGTACCAAACCACCACCAATATACCACCCAACCCACTCCTCAACAATCCCCAAACCTATAGAAAACTCACATAATCCCTCCAATACCTCACCATCACCAGACCGGACATAGCCTACCATGTCAAGTTACTATGTCAACACATGCATAACCCACAATCATATCATGCATACCTTCTTAAACGATTACTTAGGTACATAAAAGGCACACTCAAATACGACATCTCAATCTCTCGTAGACCACTCCAACTCCACTCATACTCAGACGCATACTGGACAAGAGACACAAACACACGAAAATCCACTTCAGGATGCTGCTCCTTTCTCGACAACACAGTGATCTCATGGAGCGTCAAGAAACAACATACCATAGCTAGATCATCCATAGAGGCAGAATACAGAGCTTTGGCAGCATCCATCACAGATATCATATGGCTACGCAAACTACTACAAGATTTCAAAGTACCCACCTTACATCCGACGGACCTCCACTACGACAATACCTCAACCATAGCCCTAGCCAAAATTTCCGCCTTCCACACAAGGACGAAACACATAGAGATCGACCACCACTTCATTCAACATCATATCCATTCCAACACCATACGAGTATTTCCGATCAACACCCAGGATCAGATCATCGGCATCCTCACAAAATCCATGTCCACAGCGCGATTCCATCACCTCTGAGAAACTGACGATTCAAAGCAAACCATCAGCTTAAGGAGGCATATAAAGGATAGACGAATTCCGCTCACCTGACATAGCTAACTGATGTGGGGAGAATCACCAAAGAAGCATGATGGAGAAGAAGAAGAAGAGCTAAACAGCTCTTGGAGACCAAAAACAGTGAAAACTGTTTCAAATTTCAAAAATACTAATTCATATCACTTCCCTTTTACAAATCCTATATTTATAAGCTAGCAAAAGAAATCTAGATAAATCAAGAACATTCTAGAATTCTTGTAACAAACTAAATATCATATGCCTAAGGAGTATTTTAACTAATATGCTCTGCATCATTCTCCTCCGGTACGAAGAAAGCCAAGCAGGCGGCGGAGTCGGGATGGAATATACGGATTCGAGTGAGGACGGGAGATGGGTCGTGGCCAAAATTGTGAATACTTAAAAGAAATTATCCAAATCCGTGTTGTATCAGATTTCTGAAACATTGCAAGTAGAAGCCGCAAGAGCCAAACTTGATCGTTGGGAGTGGAGGGATTGATCTGCTCGAGCAAATTGTGGATGTTGCTGGAGGAGTAAAGCCTCAGCAAGCCAGGATAGCTTTCTTGCTCGAATCTTTGGCTCGTCTCAATGAGTGAAATAAGGATATCAAATGCTTCCTTCCTCGACTGTTGCTCTGTAGCAGTGTCCGTTATGATGCACAGAACAGCAGAGCGATACTAACGGTCGACAGAAACAATATCCTAATTCCAGTAAATGCCATGAGCCGTTTGATGCACTTGAGGGAAGCCAATTGGCTTGCTGGTAAACTGGAGGTGAGCATCACAGTCATTTGAAAGTTGAAATTCTCATTGTTCAAGTTGCTTGCAGCAGCTTCTGTTAGCTGCATATGCGCCAGTTCTTCGGCCATGAATGCTCTCATCTCCTCAGAATTTCCTTGCGCGTTGAATTCATGGAGGGAGGGAGTGAGGTACCCTAACTTTGCTATCAAAATAATATTGCTGATGCTATTAAAGAGATTCTTCAGCACAGCGCGAGCATTTTCTGCCAAATGAGAATTTGGGTTGTCGAGGAGGGAGACCAAAACTGGTATGGAGCTCTTGTTTTCTATAATCTTTTGGGCAATCTTGTCGTTTGTTGAAAACTTAAGTAAGACCTCTGCTGCAATAGGCTCTGTCTTAAGCTGCTTCAAAAGACATTTAATTACCCCTCCCCTGCCCATAGTTTCTTTGTTTTCCTGCGAAAAACGTGCGATGAACAGGAGGCACCATAACACCAAGTCGGCGTTTCCTGCGCCTGGGCTTTTCTTCAGGAGGCCCGCCAGCTTCTGAACGAGCTTGCAGGAGCTGTCCGTAGCCTCACTGATGCAGCTGGGCATTTCCTTCATCACAGCCTTAAGTTCTTCCAGGGCTTGGTTTTGTCGACTCCATATTGTCAAAAGTAATTCTCTCAGCTGCATCTCTTAGCTTCTTCTTAGGGTTCTTCTCGGCGTTGATAAGCGCGTTCCTCTGCTTCCACTCTGATATAGTATTGAGGAGCGTAGGGTTCGGTGCGAGCTCCAGCTTGAAGAGCTCCAGCTTGAAGAACAGGCAGCAACGACTTGGCCACTACCTTGATGGTGTAGCCCAAGAAGTCCGACATCTTAAGGTGGCCGAAACGCTAGTCGCGTGGCACGTAGATGTTCATATCCAGCCAAGGTCGTGGACGGGGAAATCATGTGTGGAGATCTCCGACGGTATGGTTTCCATTGGAGAGCGATTCGCTGGTATGATTGCCAGACGATGGAATTGCTGGTATAGTTGCCAGCGGGATGTGTAGATTCGCCGGTATGGTTGCCGGCTGGTGGAGGCTTCGAACATCGTCGACAGCCTAGCTTCATACATGGACTTCCCCAAGCATCCAAAACCCTGATCGACGTCAAGGGTTGATGTAGCAGCAGCCCAGGGCCCTGATCGACATCAAGGGTCATACCTCACTCTGATACCATCTGATGTGGGGAGAATCACCAAAGAAGCATGATGGAGAAGAAGAAGAAGAGCTAAACAGCTCTTGGAGACCAAAAACAGTGAAAACTGTTTCAAATTCCAAAAATACTAATTCATATCACTTCCCTTTTACAAATCCTATATTTATAAGCTAGCAAAAGAAATCTAGATAAATCAAGAACATTCTAGAATTCTTGTAACAAACTAAATATCATATGCCTAAGGAGTATTTTAACTAATATGCTCCGCATCACTAACCGATCACATGGTTTCATGCATCACATCCATCCACTTATCACCATCTAAATAAATCTCAGCTATACATGTGTTTAGACAAATCTTTATAAATACACAAGTACCTCCATGTAATGAGTGGTTAAGAGAATAATAGATATTGCATTAAATTCTCTGTAGCTTTCTCGACCATCTCTTTATGCTCCTTCCATGTTTCTTGTCTTTGAAAAGATTATTAAGGGGTAGCGTTATATCGATCCTACTTAAATGAAGATTTACATCAATAGACATGTTAACTTTAATCAGAGCACCTTCTGGTGGATTTTTTATGGATCAACTTCTATTATTAAAATTTCTACTTGAAAACCAAACGAAGTTCAAGATGAAATTGGTCAATCTTCTTCTTCAAGGAAGGTCAAAGTTTTTCAACATCCCTTTCATCTTTGCCTTCTATGAGAAGTCCTTCAAAATCTAGTGTACATTATTCCAATTCAAAAGGGAAAAAGTACAGGTGAAGATGAAGGTTCTAAAGCACTTGATTAAAAGAATTCAATTCAAGTTCAATAGAGCAAGAGAAAAACAAACGTATGGTATTACTTATCGATTGATCACTACTATACTGTTGTTATTGATTATAAGCAAGAACTTACTTCTTTATGAGGACTTGGATCCAATTCCCAAAGGTGTTTATCCCATTTCACATATGTAGTTCTGTAAGGTGAAGAGTAAAAATAATGGATCTTCTTTTAGTCCCTTTAAAGAACCAGTTTTCAGATATATCAACAATAGTTTGAGCACAATAAACATGGATTTTGTGAGAAGAAAGCTTGGTGGTTTCAGCATTATGGGGGTATGATGAGATTAATGCCTCCATAAAAAAAATTATTCACCAAATATTCTACCTAAAATAAGTATTCTCTATATATTCTCCTAAGAGATATCAATTTTTATTTTATTTTATTTTATATGTTAGATTTCTTTTGTTTATCAATTTCTTGTGCGGCAAACTATATTTCCTCAGCAAAAGACGATATAATGGGAATTTGTAAATTTGATCATAATAATATTTCAGTTATCTTTTGTGAGACCTCATTCCCTTACTGTTCATCTCTGACTTGGATTTTCCTCCCAGGATCGTCCGGGACGATATTGAGATCGTCCGGGACGATATTGAGATCGTCCGGGACGATCTTTATCAATTTCTTGTGCGGCAAACTATATTTCCTCAGCAAAAGACGATATAATGGGAATTTGTAAATTTGATCATAATAATATTTCAGTTATCTTTTATGCCCAAGTTCTTTTCTTACTGCAATATTTGAGTTCTCCTTTTGAAGGTAGGCTTAAACTGTCTGCTGTCTATTGGAGTTGATCTGCAGTGTTTTTTCATTGCAGTTTGCTTCTTTATCAATCACCAAGCCGCAATATTCAGCAAGCCAGTAAAAAAACACTTTAAATAAAACCGAGAAATGAGACCTTTTTCTTGAATTAACTTGGTTGGGAATTCTTTGCTTCTTTTTGTTTTATCCTTTGAATTAGAATTTGTCTGAGTTTTTTTAACAGCCTAATCACTCATACATATTTCTTCAATTTGAACATCAATGCACCAGTAAAAGCCTAACTAATGTTCACATGAGGATTGTGTTAGGCCGGTCCAACTTGGACCGGCCTAGGCGGAAGCGGGACAGAGACCCGGCGGAAGAGAGAAAGGGCTTGGGGGTGGGGTCCACTTGCAATTCAAATAAAGTTTAAGTGTTTTTGGAGAGAAAATGAAGGGTAGAGATGTCCTTTTGCTTTTGTTTTGAATTAGATTGTATTAAGAGGGAGTTAACCTAGGTTTTAGTTTTCATCTTGATTTTGAATGTGATTTGGGAGATCTAGGTTTTTCTTTTTGGCTCTAGGCTACGACTAGAGATTTGGAGAATTTTTCCTTCCTCTCAAATCG
>NW_021319309.1:5403942-5432273 GCF_001605985.2 Dendrobium catenatum | reverse complement strand
CAAAAGGAGAGATATACAGTTTGCAGTTGGGGACAAGGTCTACTTGAAGCTCCGACCATACCGACAGAGGACTATGGCCCAAAGGAGAAATGAGAAGCTTGCAGCAAGGTATTTTGGCCCTTTTGAAGTGGAGGAGAGAATTGGAGAGGTGGCCTATAGATTGAGGCTTCCTCCAACAGCCAGAATACACCCCGTTTTTCATGTCTCACAGTTGAGGAGAGTGGTGGGGGAGCATGCAGTAAGCCCAGAGCTGCCCAGCACATTGAGGGAGGACATGGAAGTGACATTGGAGCCTCTAGCGGTAGAAGGAGTGCGCATCAATGAGAAGTGAAGATTAGGTGGAGCGACCTCCTAGACTATGAGGCCACCTGGGAGCCACAGGAAAGGATTGCAGAGCAGTTTCCTGCTTTCCACCTTGAGGACAAGGTGGTACTTTGGGAGGGGGGTAATGTTAGGCCGGTCCAACCTGGACCGGCCCAACCTGGACCGACCCAGTCGATCCGGGTCTTCTCCAGGCGGAAGCGGGATAGAGACCCGGCGAAAGAGAGAAAGGGCTTGGGGGTGGGGTCCACTTGCAATTCAAACAAAGTTTAAGTATTTTTGGAGGGAGAATGAAGGGTAGATATGTCCTTTTGCTTTTGTTTTGAATTAGATTGTATTAAGAGGGAGTTAACCTAGATTTTAGTTTTCATCTTGATTTTGAATGTGATTTGGGAGATTTAGGTTTTTCTTTTGGGCTCTAGGCTACGACTAGAGATTTGGAGAGTTTTTCCTTCCTCTCGAATCGAAGGAAACTTGTATCTTTCTTGTCTTTTGCATCGACTAGTGAAATTCAATCGTTTGCTATTGTTTTTCCTATTTTTCCTACGATTTCTCTCAGATTTTTCCACTGTTTCTTGTGTTTGGTGGCTGTTTTCCCATAGAAAACAACGTAATAGTTGCGATTTGGCTTAGATCCGTTAGGAATCACTTGAAATACTCAAGTGGTACCTATCAGATTGTCAAGGGAAAAAAAGGCCACAAGCTAGATCCAATTCTAACTAAGAGATTAAAATTCATAACCAAACCTCTTAAGAGAGTAATTCACAAAGAAACATGTCAAAAAAAAGGTGAAAAATGATTCTAATACCTTTTTTTACCAAAACCAATACATGATTTATAAGTATCTGACTAACCAAAGAGATTGCACCGCTACAAGTTTAAATGAATTATACAAGCCTGTGAAATATAATATTGACATTCTCAAATTAGTGCCAGCAATTTGTTTTTTTTTTTACTGGAAATTGCATTATGAGAGAAGAAGATAGGTACAGAAAAATTAAAGGATAGTAAGTCTATCACACTGGTAATAGATAATGGAAGATTACAAAAGGAATCACCAACCAAATGAAAATTACCAAAGGTAGCTAAGGAGGCACAATAATCCGCCACCTACACATAGAAAGATGACCTTATGAAAATCAGTGAGAAAAGAGAAATCCACCTTCCTACAATGCAATTCCATCTTCTTATCTCCCTTCACAGATTTCTGACAAAAATTCATCACATTCCAATTATCACCCTCAATGATGATACCTTGCATACTTAGGGCTGCAAGCAAACCAAACGTTCGACGAGCTACTCGATGCTCGATTCGATTAAAGCTCGTTTGTGATCGTTTAACTAATTAAACAAACAAACTTGAACAACATTTTAAATACTCGATCCTTAAATGAACACTAATGTGTTCAGTTCATTTATGTTCACGAACAACATCATTTGAAGTTCGTGAACAAGCTCGATATCAAGCTCGATAAAAAGCTCAATAAAAGCTCGAATGGAGAGAAATGCAACAGGTAAGCTTCATTTAAGAATATATTCATATAGATTAAATCATATTTTCATTTTAAATAGACAAGTGTTTTCATTATAAATTTATTCTGAACAAAATACATTTCGCATTTGTCTATGTTTGCTAGATTGTTTGTTTAAGATGTTCATGAACAAATTTAATATTTGTTTGTTCAATAGATTATTTGTTAAATATGTTCATGAACATAACTCGTTAAGGCTTGTTTGTTTAAAGCTCGATAAGCATTAAACAAACCGAACATGAACTGACATGAACCAAACATGAACACTCTTAAATTAAACGAACCAAACTTGAACACAAACCATAAAGCTCGAATCAAACATGAACCGAACTTGAACAAGCTAATGATAAACGAACTCAAACATGAACACTCACATACTCGGCTCGGCTCGGTTTGTTTGCATCCTTAATCATACGAAGCAATTTGTTACATAACAAATATATTGAGGTAAAAATTAAATAGTTCTTTTAATTTGGTGGAAATTTATGGACTATGAACAAGTTTTACATTTTAAACAACGCAAGCAGCAATGTGCACTGAAAGGATCTGTGCTCACTAATCGGACAATGTTGTTTTTTTAAGATCATAAATTCGAGCCACATATTTTGTAATTTAACGCACATTATTGCTCAAAAAGAGCAATCTGCAGAATGATTCTCCGATACAATCCATATATTTTTATCATCTAGCTTTTCATGTATAACAAGCTTAAGCTTTCTGTTGGTGATATTTCCTGCCGATTGTCCAACTGTGCGACCTATGGGTAGCACCACACAATGCTGTTTGGCGCTATCATGAGAGGCAGCTTTCGAGTTATCACCCGACAATGACTAGAATTGATATACATATATACAAAATAATAACCAATTAGATCTGGAAATTTCGTGGATGGAGTTAAAAAAAAAAAAAAACAACAATTATTTTGCCTCTCAACGCGTCCACTACAATAACACAAACAAGACATTGCAAACATATAAAATATATCAAATCAATAAAGAAAAATCATAGGCTAAATGATTCGGTAATGAAAAGTAAATCCAGTAAAATATCAGACATATAAAAGTCAGAAGAGATCGTCACCTCCAACTACGGCGGCGTAGCCCAGCGTCAGCTTCTGCGACATCGACATACCGCTCACCTTCTTCTCCTTTCCAGACTCACCCTCGCCCTCTCCTTTACTCCCTTCTCCGCCGTCACCGCCATCATCACCTCCGTCGTCACCACCACCGTAACCGTCTCCTTCTCCGTCCCCTACTTCTCCGCCTCCAAAGCCACCGCCAAGGTCCCCCACAAGCTTGATTTCCTCTTCGACCTTGACGTCTTCGAAGGGAGGATCGTCGGTGAGAGCGAATGGACCTTCGTCCAGGTCAACGAAAGCAGTGATGCGGCAGCCTCGCGCTCGAGTCAAGGCAGGCAGAGAGGGCGCAGCGGCGCGGCGACAAGTTACTGTGCTGAAGAGGTGGGAGCAAGAATAGCGGATCGAAGAGGAGAATCCAGATGGTGAGGAGGAGCAGGAGAGTCTGAGAAGACGAAGCGAAGACTGAGTCGAGGGTGAGGAAATAGCGACAGCGGCCATCTGATTTCTAAAGAGTAGAACAAAAATAAAATTAGCCGCAGTAATCAGCGATGGCTGGCCTCTTCTCTTCGGTTACCAAAAGCCGGATCTCCTACATACCGGTAAAGTTACCACATTTCGTTGAAACCAACTATATTTAGTGCTCAATTAATTATTTCAACTTTTATTATTTAAAATATCTTTTAAAAATTAGTGATGTTATTTATCCTTGCTAATATGTGTAAATAAATATTAATATTTGATGGAATTTTTAAGAATTTATAGATTTTATTAAAATCAAAATTGATTTTAAGAATAAAATGATAAACATTTTTTTTCTATCTAGTGGTTCATAGCATTACATATGTGAGCTATATTAAATGAATAAATATTTGCAAGTTTATTATATTTTATAAGTAAATAAGTTATAAATAAGGTGTGATATTCAAAGGAGTCAAGTTAATAATCCTAAATTTATATCAAAAATTTTGGCACTCAAATGCTTTCTTGTTGCTATTTGAGAATATATTTGAATATATGACAATGTTATTTATAAAATATTTTTAGGATTGCTATTAGTTGATAAATTTTCTTCTTTAGAATTTTATTGAATCTCAAGAAAGGTCCTCCCTCCTTGTATTCAAGCTATTTTTTATCTTTTGACATCTTTCACGGGTGCTCGTTATTGTCTGATCAACGTGTGAATAAATATAGTAATTATTTTAAATAAATAAATACATATGTGTAGTAATTTTTTTTAATAAATCTCTTTACTTTTAATTTTTTTTCATGAAAAAAAGGAAACTTAATTAAAATTTTTTTGAAATTTTCAAAAAATTATCCTGAGCTTTCCTCCCTCTCAGATCTTTAAATACCTCAATTAGGCTATAGTAGAGGCATTATTCTTCCACATAAACTATGATTATAAATGGGAAAAATTGTCCAGCATGAATTCAACCGTTAAAGAAGTTCGAGGCTTTTGATCTCTATGATGAGGCTCAAACTTCACTTGAAAATGGAGTAGTTTATCAATGGCAAATAGATTGGATTTGGAAACAGTCAAGGCTTATAGAATGAAACAAATATGAAAAAAGAAAACAATAATGGAGAAAAATAACATAATTTAACATGGAAAAACTTAAAAAACAAAAAAAAAACAAAAAAATAAAGCCACACCACCATGAAACCCTACTCATTATCTGATTTTATATGATTTCACAAACATATAAAAGAGCCTACAGGTAAGGCTAAGCAGTGATGATGGTTTGATGCTAGTATAGTTTTACTTCCAGCTTTTGATTTTATGTGTATTCTTTTGTATTTTGTGGTGGCTATTGCATATATACTTTTAGACTTTGAATTAAGATATAAATATTGATCGTAATAATGTAATTATGTTTCCCGTTATTTGTATTTTTCTAAATGCAATTAGTTAGCTCTGATCGTCAATAATGAGGCGATTAATGAATTGAAAAAAGGAGTGTGGTGTTAAGGCCCATCATAATGAGATGATGTGGATGCGCTAACAAAAAGACATTCATTAAAAAAACACATGAAAAATAGTTGGCATGCAACAAGCTTATAGGCAAAGTTGACAGGGATGAATTCGACGACTATTAAATGATTGATAATCGAGTAATGGAGGACCGACAATGATGATCGGGCGATAATGACCTAATGGTGGTGTTGGGTGCTGGTGGTATGATGATGGTAGTCAAATAATTACAGTTCCAACATCGATCGTCTAGTGGTGGTAGCTCGACAGTGGTTGTAAAATTGCAATGGCTCATTGATGGCTATTGGGCATTAGTGGTTTAATAATAGTGGTCAAATGACAATAATTTGACATTAATGAAGAATTTTAATTAACTTTAATTTATTAACATGATGACTTTTTAATTAAAATTGATATTTCATTTATCTTCAAATAAATATAATAGTTATAATTATTTATTTAAACTTTTTTTTGTATAAATTATTATTTTTATCTAATATTGCTTTGATATAAATAATTAATAACTAAATTAAAAAAATTATTTAAATAAAAAACTTTTTATAAAATTATTTAGAAGTATAATAAATTTATACATTATTAGATAAAGTAAATCTATTATTAAACAACTTTCTTTTTATTTTAAAATAAAATTTTATTCGTAACAGCTTTATTACTATTTTTAAAATAACTTTTTAATGATTTTTTTAAATTACAAATACCTACACTAAAAAGTAGCTGTAATTCATTAACAATACTGTCTATAAATAATAACTTTAGCGATGATTATGATTATCCACGCCGCAAAACCGCCCTGAGAATCTGCCCTCCATTCCCCGCCGCTCAGACTTCCACCTCATCGACTGTTATTTGCAGTGATCGCCACCGCTAATCCACATCGAGAGATAGAGAGAGGCGGCGATCGGCCGTTAGAGAGGGAGAGCAAACTTCCACCACCACCCAACTATAACTAATCGTCCGGTGGCCTTCTCCTCCCGCTGTTCTATTATTAAACAATGGCAGCGTCATCTCTCCCATCTGCAACCATCAAGTCCCGTCCTTTATATATTCTCCTAAGAACTCTCCAGCTTTTCTCATCGATCACCCTCTTTCCTTTCCTCGATAACGAGTAGCAGAGCGACGAAGAAGCAGGGATTCTCAATGCTCGAATCGTCTTCAGAGAATGAGGAGGAGGAGGGAATTGTTCCGAAGCAGCCGCAGCCGGAGCTGAATTGGGGCGGCGTTGGGGGGGAGAAGAAGGTTTTGAGGAAGCAGATTTCGATGAGGGATACGATGAGGGAATTGAAATGGGAGAAGAAGAAGAAGCTGATGCATTTGCGGAGTCTCGGAGGGAAAATCGATGGGGTGAGGAGTTTGACGGATGAGGACTTGGATGAACTGAAGGGATCATTAGAGCTGGGTTTCGGCTTCAATGAGGAGAACGGCGGGCGTGAACTATGCAGGACTTTACCGGCGCTGGAACTGTATTTTGCGGTTAATCGTCAGTTTTCTGACCCGAACATGCAGATGTCGACGCCGAGCCCGGCGTCGACGCCGACGGCGACGGCGACTTCATCGGCCACCTCGTCGGCGTCGACGCTATACGGTACGCCGAGCCCTAGAAGTCCGTATGGGCAACCGAAGCAGGAGCCGGGGGCCGATGGTTGGAAGCTCATTAACCCCGGTAAGAAATACCGTATCAGAATATGGCGTGTTTCTCTACGAGCCTTCGTTAAAAAAATTTCTATTGATAACAAAAAAAAAATAATATTAATATTATGTTTATTATTATAATTAATGAGTTTTAATTAAAAATATAAGATATCGTTTTTGAAAAACTTTGAAAAAACTTTTTTCAACATGGCCTAAACTTTTTACATATTTGTCTCTATTTGAACTAAGATTTTTTTTTTTTTGGGACAATTCTCTTACTATTTTCTATAGCTTCTATTTAGTACAATAATTTTTTGAAATCAACAAAGAAATAGTGATCAAAAGTTATTCCAGACGTAGATTAGGCTTCGTTTGGGGCGGCTTTATTACTGCTTCTTAAAATAACTTTTTAGAATAAAAATTAAATTTGTTGTACTTGAAAGCTATTTTATGAAGCAGTAAGAAAGCTGTCACAAACGAAGCATAAGTTTTCGTTTGAAAATTTTTTTTATTGGTTCGTAAACCAGCTTTTTATAACAAGAATTAAATTTTTTTATTAAAAAATTACTTTAAAAATTAGTAAGAATGTCAGCACAAATGAAGCCTGCATATTTCATCAACCACACACATCAAAGACATTATTTTTTTAGGATAGGATTTGCATCTAAATTTAATATATATCAATTTACATAAATTAATATTAATTATATTTGTTATATGATTTAGAAATTATTATTAATAGTGTTGTGCTTGATAATAATTTATTTGGCTAATATGTCAATAATCTACATCATCCTTAGATGTGTTATTTTAATTATTGTTGTGTTCTGGAATATTTACGGTGGTAGAGAAATATTTAGTTTAACGTCTTAGCATTGTACGAAGATCCAGCACACAAGCATATTAGATAGAGAGGGTGCAGCATTTATAAGAGACACTAGAGTTTTTACGTGGAAACCCCTGAAAAAGGGGATAAACCACGGGTTCTGGCCTAGTTTGAATGAATCCACTAGTATTTATAGTTGATTACAAATGAGGCCCTTCCTTAGGAGAAGGTCTTGGTTTGATGTCACAAATGTACATCATGTATAACACATCAATATTGACATATTTGTTTGGTTGGCAGGACCATAGTCGATAGAACAAAGGTCGGAAAGACCGTAGTAGGCGACGGAAGTTGGAAGGGTTGTAGTCGGTAGGAGACCAGGGTCAGAAAGATCGTTGTCTTGCGAGGGAGGTCGGAAGAACCGTAGTCGGCAGGAGACTGGGGTCAGAAAGACATTGTCTAGCGAGGGAGTTCGGAAGGACCGTAGTAGAAGGACGGTACTCCGGCAGAACTCTGTACATTAAGAGGTGGTCCGGGAGAAGTTCCGGCCTCAGGTGGTGGTCCGGCAACACTCTGGTGTCAAGTGGTGGTTCGCTAGTGGCAGTTCAGCATCAAGGGGCACTTCCATCTTCGAGTGATACTTCTATGTCCTTGGATGGTCCGGTGGTGGTTTGATAGAACCTGGCGATGTTGTGTCAGCGCTCCGGTGTCCCTTGGTGGTTTGGAGGTGGTGCGGTAGAACTCCGACAGTGGTGCGGCAGAACCCCGATGTCCCTTGGTGGTTCGACGGTGGTGTGGCAGAACTTCTTGGCGCGGTAGAACCCCAACGTCCCTTGGTTGTCCGGTGGTGGTGTGGCAGAACCCTGGTGTCCCTTGGTGGTCCGCATTTTCCACTCCAAATTATAGAAACTCATCTCCAACCCGATTTCACTTCATAACACTAAAAAAAATATTTTGAGTATATTCTTTCTCCAACAAAAAAAGGTATTCATGAATAGTATTACGTCAATATTATCGTCGCACTGTTCACTTCATCGAGAATGATATAAATTTTCACGTTCTGGTGGAGCAACTCGAGGACTACAAACACAGGTTTAAAGTTTTGTAACAACTATGCCTACACTTAGGACAAGGAAGATCACCAACAAGAAGCTGAAGAAGTACTTGGAGAAGCTGTATCACTAATCTCTTAAATCAACAGTTAAGTTTGTGAGTTGCTAATTATAGCAAAAGCTCTAAAATTTTGCGCTTTTAACAGTTATTAGTGTAATTAGTCTCTTTTGAAGTTCTCTTTAAGTTAATTTTCTAAACCAGAAAGTAAGCTTAAGTGACAAAATGGCTTCATCACATCATAAAAAAAAAAACAGTTTTGACAGAGAAAATGAGTGTGCAGGTCGCTTCTGAACATTCTGAATGCTTTTTCAGCGTTGACTACCTCTTCTTAACTCTAATTATTTTCATTTTCAATAACATGAAACGAGAGAGTAACTTCATAACTTCAAAGTTCAACAATAAGTTTTTTGAAGTAGAGATTATGGAGCAGATTTTGTTAACTGAATGTCAGTTCAATTACCTGAAAAATTAAAGCATAGAGAGGACTGATATAAAATGATATATAAAATGTAAGAACAAAGTAATTAGGGGTGTCAATTTTTGACACGACCCGAACCCGACCCGGAAAAATCCGGGTTCGGGTCAACCCAAACCCGAAACGGGTCTGGTTCGGGTTGAAGAAATCAACCCGTTTTTAAAATCGGGTCGGGTTCGGGTTGACACGGAAACACGAAATTGACCCGAAAGTGACACGAAAGTGACAAGAAAACTCATATTTGACCCGAAAATTCGAGTTTGACCCGTTTTTGACCTGATTTTGACCCGATTTTGACCCGAAAAATGAAGATTGACCCAATTTTTGACCCGAAAACTAACAATTCCGGGTCATTCGTGTCGGGTCGGGTTGACCTGAACCCGAATCGAGTCGGGTTCGGGTCCAGAAACCTGACCCATTTTTAAAAACGGGTCGGGTTCGGGTTGACCCGAACAGTACCGGGTCAGTTCCGGGTTCGACCCGAACCCGACCCGTTGACCCGAATTAACACCCCTAATAGTCGATAGAACAAAGATCGGAAAGACCGTAGTAGGCGACGGAAGTTGGAAGGGTTGTAGTCGGTAGGAGACCAGGGTAAGAAAGATCGTTGTCTTGCGAGGGAGGTCGGAAGGACCGTAGTCGGCAGGAGACTGGGGTCAGAAAGACATTGTCTAGCAAGGGAGTTCGGAAGGACCGTAGTAGGAGGACGGTACTTCAGCAGAACTCTATACGTTAAGTGGTGGTCCGGGAGAAGTTCGGGTCTCAAGTGGTGGTCCGGCAACACTCTGGTGTCAAGTGGTGGTCCGCTAGTGGCACTTCAGCATCAAGGGGCACTCCGTCTTCGAGTGATACTTCGATGTCCTTGGATGGTCTGGTGGTGGTTCGATAGAACCTGGCGATGTTGTGTCTGCGCTCCGGTGTTCCTTGGTGGTTTGGAGGTGGTGCGGTAGAACTCCGACAGTGGTGCGGCAGAACCCCGACGTCCCTTGGTGGTTCGACGGTGGTGTGGCAGAACTTCTTGGCGCGGCAGAACCCCGACGTCCCTTGGTTGTCCGGTGGTGGTGTGGCAGAACCCCGGTGTCCCTTGGTGGTCCAACGGTGGTGCGGCAGAACCCCGACGTCCCTTGGTGGTCCAGCGGTGGTCGAGGAGGAGCTAGGCGGCTGGAGTTTTCTTCATTCTCTTCCTTCTTCTCTCTTTCCTTCTTCCTCCTTTCAAGAAGAAATGAGATTCTATTTATAGCATTCTTTAGTGGCATGACTTGTAAATAAGTGGAAGATCAAGGGTGAATTTGGAGTGGTTCGAAATGGACCGCCGATTTTGATTCCTACGATCATGCACCATTCAATTGACCTTTGCCTATCTTAATGATATCAGAATTTGATGATCTTAGGCTTGTTGTATTCGTCTCGTCGAGCCACTCGATTCGACTATAAGCATGTCACGATTTAAGACCGTTTGGTAACCCAAATTGTGGTTCGATCCTTCCAAAAGTGCTTCAAGTCTTTGATTTGGACTCATTTGGGCTCGGATTGAGTCGATTTTGGTGTCGTTGGGTTCGTGTTTCCAAGACGCTCAGTTCGACTGTAAGTTTGCTGAATCAGAATTTAGATGATCTCCGATTTAATTTTTGGAGCTTCCAACTTGATTCTGCCTCAAAATTCGTGCCTGATCAAGATAATTTTTTGATTATGTATCAATCATGCTTTCTTATTATTATGTGCAAGAAAATTTGAATTGGTAGAGTTTATATTTTACATCTTAGCATTGTGCAAAAATTCGACGCGCATAGATAAAACTTATAAGATCGTAACTTTATTACATGAGAAATACACAAATGAGAAAAAATCACGAGGCCTAGCCCAATTAAAAAATCCACTATATAGTAGGTGGTATAATAATCCTCCCTTTTTGACAATTGATAAAGATTGAGATTATTTAAGAACAAATATCTATTTTTTTTCTTGCGGCATCACAGTAATCAAGTTTCCACATATGACTAGTTAATACTCAACAATAGAACTTAATTTCCCCTACATGGATTACAAAAGTTTGATGTCAACATACAGACAGTTATTACTCAACAAGAAGGTTAAATTTTTACAGGAGTATGAAGATGGTGGTAGCGATTGTTAGTGGTGATTGTCGACGACGATAACTAGTAATGCAATAATTCTCTCAACTCTTGGGCCACCCCTGGCATATAGAGGATGTGGCTCTATTTATATGCTTTTCAGGATGTGAACTTTGATAATTTGAACTAGAATTCAAAACACTTCACGGATTATCTTAATCATGAAACATTTTATCAACATTTAAATGCCTTAATGCTATTTGAATTTAGCGATCTTAGGCTCATTAGATAGATCTTGTTGAGCTACACATGCATGGCGACAATTTGGACAATCAGCCGAATTTAGAGTTAGAATAAGAAAAAGAAACATTTCACTTATTGGGTTCATCGTTCCTGAATGACAGTAGTTTTTTAAAAATATTATTTACAATTTCTGGGTCTGACTATAATTGTCATACAATTTTTTTTTTCTATAATCCAATTTGACTGAAATCTTAGGTTAAACTGCTATTATAAATTTGGCTATCTACATATTAAAATGAAAATCATACCATCTTATGCTGAGATAACCTAATACTTTTTTTATTTGCATTGTATGAGTTCACAGGGGATAGCCCTGAAGACGTGAAGACAAAGCTCAGGCATTGGGCTAAGGCGGTTGCTTGCTCGGTGAGATACCGCTGCTAATAGAGAACAAAAAAAAAGCACAAAAATAAAAATAAAAATTGCAAGGCTCTATTGAAATCGTTACGAGAGATCAGCAAAGAATGATGTGAGCTCTTCTTCTTTCGCTCCTTTAACGTATTGTAAACTCATATGAAAATTCTGCGATTATTTTGTAATTTTTCAGCTTTTGTTGCCTTTACATAAACAATTTCAGTTTTCATGGATTGAAAGGTTCAGGTTCTACTAAAGATAAGCTTATTATATGATGAAATCAATCTGAATAAATTTACATTTTATTAGCTTGTCAGCTGGTTGATTCGATACTGTTTTATTCATCCAAACCTGGGGCTTCTACGTATATATTCAACCTTTGAACTTAACAAGCTTATTTACAGTTTTTGGCTCTTGTTATGGGGCAAGAAAAGGTACCTAAACCTTGAATCGAATGGAATTATGCTGAAACTGCGTGCGCTAAGAAGTCTCTGCTTCCGATGTGAGGTTGAGTCTCTAACGACTGAGGCTTGCTCGGGGCTGAGGTAGCGGCAAATCCAATCAACAAGTAGAGAATCCTCAACAACTCCCTTGGCGAAGAAGTATAGAAGCTTTGGCACAAGAAGCTTGCCTTTGTCGTTTATGCCAATGGAAGCTTGGATATAGTCCTTCATAGAGTTTTTGAGCTCTTCTTGCACGTTGCTGGCAGTGAAGATCCTTACCTACATCACGATTTAGTCAGGAACATTCCTCTCTTTAAGAAGATTTCAAGCAAAAAAAAAAAAGACTAAGGCTTCGTTTGGGACGGCTTTCTTTTTGCTTCTTAAATCAGCTTTCAAGTACAAAAATTTTTAAGAAGCAGAAAGAAAGCTGTCCCAAATGAAGCATAAGGCTTTGTTTGGAATGGCTTTTTAACAACTTCTTGAAGCAGTTTTTTAGGATAAAAATTAAAATTTTTTACTAGAAAGCTGCTTCAAGAAGCAGTAAAAAAGCCGTCCCAAACGAAGCCTAATTCAAAAGTAATCTAAGTTTATATCAGAAAGGTATCAACTGAACTTTTCATTTTCAGTGTAAGATCTTGGAGTAGATTCCATTCCTCTTTTTTAGGACTGAATAGAGGTGTTCAAACTCATGGACAACCAAAAGTTTTTTGGCTAAATTGGATGATTTTAAGTGAAGTGGGATGCCAATTTCTTTCCGCACTAAGAGCTTGATCTCATAGTTATGCAACATAAGCTAGGAAAAAGACCGGAATTGTATACCAAGGGTGGGTGTGGGAAGTATTACTCTAAACTAGACTATGTTATGGAGAAAAATTAATTAGTCTTAAAAACACATCAAAAGCAAGAGGGACTGTGCATAGAAATCTAGGAAAAACAACATTGCTATACATTCTTTAATATGCTTGTAGGTGGAAAATAATGCTACACCCCATATTCACAAATCAAATCTGTCTAGTCTGCATTGCTTTTGATTAAGGGGCCCGATTCCAGTTGTTTGAACAGCACGGCTCGAGTAGGAGTTTCCTTCGATAGCTACTAATGTTTTGTTGTGCAAACAATCACAATGGAAGCAAAATCACACAACACAAACATAATGAACAAAGCGATTTATGTGGTTCGGCGAAGATGCCTACGTCCACCGGGGATGATGATTTCACTATATTGGTGAACAATAGGGAATTACAATAGCTTTCAAGCTTTCTCTCTTCTCATGCATACAATACAATAGCTCTCAAACCCTATTTAAATATTTGAAATAAAGTAACAAATGAAACTTTAATTTATACTATATTATGACAAAATCTAATCATGCCAATTAAATCTTCCAATTTATACAATAATTAGATCCCCCAATCAAAGCATCAATCAAATCTTCAATCAAATCAACTTACTTAGAAAAAATTAACTCCCTAATCAATTATATAATTAGCAATCAAATTCCAAATCAACAATCTCCACCTCATCTTTCACTTCAGAAAGTGAAAGATGACAAATCAGACTCCAATATCAGAATGACAGCACCCATAATTTTCCTACGTACCACCTCCCAAGGGATCAAGTCAAGCGTAGTTCTTCAAACAAGTGGGTAATCAATCATGAGTCTTGCACCACTGTCGTGGTGACTGCCTCTCCAAGCCTGCATCAATTGTACCTTTCAAATATCTCGAGATATTCTTCACAGTTTGCCAATGACTCATTCCTATATCATGTATGAACCTGCTTACAATGCCAACTGTTTGTGCAATGTCTGGATCGTGTTACTCCAAAATCAAACCATATTGTGCTACAAATGCCAAGTGATCATGGGGGAGAACACCTCATCATAAGCAATCTCCTTCCGTAGCGTAGAGCCTTTTGCCACCAACCTAGCCTTGTATTGCACATCAGCTCCATGAGATTATTCATTCTTTGCACATCCATTTGCACCCAATAGTTTTTCTTTATGGAGAAAGCTTCACCAACCTCCAAGTAGTATCCTTCTGAAGAGACTTCATTTCTTCATCCATAGCTATCTTCCAAAGATTAACATCGGTGACACCACTTCCTTATAGTGACTATGAAATTCAGCCTATGTGGCTGAAAATGCAAATGCAATGTGATCCCTCAACCAAACTGATTTTGGGACATTATGGTGCCTGAATATGTTCTTCGCAATAGATTATTGAGCATGAATCTCATCCTTAACATCATATTCTATCTCATGATTTGTAGCTGAATCAGGTGCCTGGATAGAAATGATTGAATTATGTCGAGTAAATAGAATTGCATCAAACTCCAACTTCTGCAGTGGATCTGTGGTCCTATTGCTTAAAGTCCCAAGGCTTCAACATACTAGTCTCATCAAAAATAACATCCCTACTAATAACAAACTTCTTCTCTACAGACTATAGATTGAAGCCCTTGACTCCAAACTTGAAGCCAATAAAGATTATCTTCTTTGCCCTTGGTTTCAGTTTATCATTCTGACCATGATAGTAAGCTGGACACCTGAACAGTCTCAAATGCTGATAATCTCGAGCAGGATGTCCCGACAACATTTTCATCCGGGTCTTCTTCTCAATAGCTAAAGAAGGCAAACGATTCACCAAGTAACAGACACAGCCTATTGCTTCAACCCAATAAACTCTATCCAACCCAACACTAGATAATATACACCAAACTTTCTCCATCAAAATCCGGTTCATCCTCTCAGCCACCTTATTCTGCGGTGTCTCTCTAACAACCAAGTGGTACTTTTCCCAGATCTCTGGCACTTCTACAAGAATGCATCAGAAGTGTCTTCGCCCTGATTATCTCTGATCTGATACGCATGATCTTTTTTCCAGTCTGATTCTCAATCTACTTCTTCCAAATTCTAAAAATTTCTAGTACCCCGCTCTTGCGCCTTATGGTATATATCCAAATATACCTGAAGTAATCATCAAAAAAAGAGAAAGTATCACTGCCTATAATCTTTGACGGGCCCCAAACATCTGTGTAAACATACTCTAGGATATCCTTTATACCGTGGATGACAGTACCAAATGATACACCTATCTTCTTGCCAAACACACAATATTCACAAAGATCGAGCTTGTACGTGTTTACTCCTTTAATCATTCATTGCTTAACCAAAATCATAAGACAAGCCTCTCCGACATAAGCTAGCCGCATATGACACGATGCAGTGGCATCAGAAAAATCATCAACAATAGTAGTCATTCCAATCACTATTCTTCCCTAAAGGTAATAAAGGTTGTAGTGACGAATTCCTTTTAGAAAAACCAATGCTCCATGATAGATCTTCAAAATTCCTGTCTCAATGATTACCTTGTATCCCTTGGTCTCTAAAGCCCCAAATAGATAACAAATTCTTCCTGATATCTGGAGCATGTCTCACATCAATCAGCTCTCTCATAGAACCATTATATATTTTGATGAAGATGCTACTTACACCAACTGTACAACAAGCTTGATCATTTTCCATTGTCATAACTTCACTATCAAGCTTTTTGTAGGTACAAAACCACTCTCTAGTAGGACAAATGTGATAGACAACACCAACAATCAGAATCCAACATGAATAATCAAAATACAAACTTTGAGAAATTGTAGATAGTGATATATATGAATCTTCATCACGCTCTTCCACACAAAAGTTAGCCTCAGTGTAAACTCCATTTCTCTTCTCCTTCAGCTTCGAACAATCTTTCTTCCAATGACCAGTTTCCAAGCAAAAAGCACATTGATTCTTCCCAAGACTATGCCCATTAGATTTACCCTGCTTGCTTCCGCCCTTTTTCTTCTTCTTAGATCTTCCTTGTTGGAGTGTGAGAGCCTCAGCTAAATCCATCTTTGCAGACTCCTTATCCTGATGGCAGAACTCGTGATTCAGCAATGCAGTAGTCACCTCACCATAGTTCAAGACCTCCTTCCATGAATGAGCATCATCGTGAAGTTTTCATACTCATTCGGGAGTGAATTTAGCGGAATTGACGCATTGTCTTCATGTCCAACATCCTTATCTAGATTTAAAATATCTGCCAACAACTTTGTGAAGTCATTCAAATCATCTATTGTTATCTCATATCTCATTTAAAACTTGTAGAGCAGCCATTTCATATGGAGATGATTCTCCACTCTCTTCGTCAGATACTTGTATTCAAAATCTTCCACAACTTCACAACAGATGTCTCCATCATCACCCTATACTTAATCTCCTGAGATAAGCAATTTATGATCAAGACACAAGCAAACAGGTTCATCTTGAGCCAATCTCTCTCAGACATCTCTTCAGGACGTTCATCGTCATCCACAACATTTTCCAGATTTAAAGAGCATAGCATATCTATCATCTCACATTGCCACATGCCAAAGTTTCCTTTGCTGTCAAATTTGGTCACATCAATTTTGATGAGATGTGTAACCACCTGATGGATCGATGCCTTCTCCATACATGAAGTGGATGTATCCATAGCTCCACCGGATCTCATACCCTCCACCAAATTGCAACCTCCTTATGATGCTAGAATTGCACCAATCCGGCTTAGCAATCAATCAAACCCAGTGAGTCTGATCCGTCCAAACGTCGCTATAAGCCCAACTGAACCACACCAAAAGGAAATCTTCTTGTTCGCCGTCATTAGAAATCATTGAAATTCGGCTCTGATACCAATTATTGTGCAAACAATCACAGCGGAAACAAAATCACATAACCCAATGAACATGGCGATTTACATGGTTCGGTGAAGATGCATACGTCCACAGGGAGGGGATGATGATTTCACTATATTGAAGAACAATATAGAATTATAATAGCTCTTAAGCTTTCTCTCTTCTCATGCATACAATACAATAGCTCTCAAGCCCCATTTAAAGATTTGAAACAAAGCTACAAAGGAAACTTTAATTAATATTATAATATGACAAAATCTAATCATGCCAATTAAATCTCTCAATCATGCTAATTAAATCTCCCAATTTGTACAATGATTAGATCTCCTAATTAATGCATCAATCCAATCTCCAATTAAATCAACTTACTTAGGGAAATAATCAACTCCCTAATCAATTACATAATGAGCCATCAAACCTTTCAAAAATAAAGATTATTTAGATTTCAAAATAATTTCAAATCAGCATATTTATCGTTAAACTTCCATACTAGGGTGGATAAGAAGCAAACAAAAAGCATGATCAGCTGTCTTGTATAATTGCCATGGCATGTGCCTAGACTCCTCTGTCATCTAAAGGATTCCATCAACTTACTTTTCTTCAAACAAAAGAATTCAAGATCATACGGTAACCTGAGCCCAGCTTAGACTCAAGAGACCCAACCCTCAAAACTCACTTCACGGAAAAGTGATATCATAAATGCCCTATGAGAGTAGGGGTGTCAATTTCGGGTCACGGGTCGGGTTCGGGTCGATCGTGTCGTGTCTAATATTGACACCCCTATACGAGAGCACTTAAAATATAGGCGAGTCATTGTACCAAGTCCTTTAAATTAGCCAGTCTTCATAGCCTATGCTAGTTTTATTGATTGAACTCTCTCTTGCTTAATTAAATAGGGTTTTAATGTCTAATTTTAAGTTGAAAACCCCAACATCGTTGAAAACAATGGAGTTACCTCATCCATGCCGGAAAACTTACCACATGAAATCCATTATTTTAAATCGGAATTTTCATTTGTTATCTTCTTTTCCATTGGATTCAGTTAACAACTCCACTACTTAAAGAGAGACATAGGAAAATCACACGAGTTGTTCTTATTTTACTGCTCAGCTACTACTAGGGATGCACGAATGCTTCAGACTATGAAGGTATTTAGTGTTCGAGGTGCTTCAAACACCGACAAGCATCTAACATAACCAAGCATTTGGCACGTCAATAATATGAGATGGATACTGTTAAAAATAAGAGTAGAATAATAGAGGAGAAGATTTAAATCTATTTCTTATTTCAAACTGAAAAAGAGAGAAATCTTTATGGGTGCTAAATACTACCAATTGTTAGTCTTATTGGAACATAATACATGGGAATTAAAACTAACATTACTAACAAAATCATGTTTTGAAGAATAAAAAATGTTAGCTTTAATGTCAATGAACCGGTTGGGGGCCAGCTCAATTGGTTTACAGTAGGCGGAAGGAGTCCACCTCCTCTGCTTTGTCTGCCCAAAGGGGCGGGCCCCACTATTCCAAACAAAGTGAAATTCAAATAGAGTGGGTGATGAGGACATCGTCAGAGATTGCGGCACATGTACCATCAGGAGATGCCGGAGATCGACGGCCACGATCATGATCTTTATTTTCATCATTTTATGTAGTAGTTTATTTGATTTTTATGTTTTTCCATTTTTGCCCTTATGGGTATTTGGTCATTATTGTAGCCCGAGGGGCATTTTAGTCTTTTGCTTTCTTATCATTTTGAGGCCCATTTATATGGTCATTTTCTTATGTAATAGCTTAGTTTTTTTATGAATGAAAATTTGCCTCTTATGATTCTCTTCGTGAGTTCTTGAAGAGGAGATCGTCGGAGATCTCTTTGTGAGGTCTATCGGTAGAGTGGTGATCAAGGTTATTCATTTGAATTTTCTTTATTTCTTTTTCTCTCCAAACCTTTCTTCCCCCATCTAGCCGAAACCTCCTTTTTTTCTCACTTCCCCACCACCACCCAAGCTCCACCGTCGGCCTCCCTTGGCCGGCCCAGCCACCGGCGGCCTTCCCTGCAACCCAGCAGCCGGCCGTCCCTCCCTCCCGCTCCCACAGCCACTCCACTTCAGCCACCCGCCCACATGTTTTCAAAATTTGAAATCCCAGGCTAAGGGTTTAATTGCTTTCCTATTTTACATCCTCTGCTATTAAGAAATTGGATATGTTATGTTTTCTCTCATTTAACGTGAGTTTGCCAACGCCTAACAGTCAAAGCATTTTAGGAAATCTCTCTGTAACGTAAGCCTGAGAATCAATTCTCAGGTTTGTTGAATATCCCGTGAGCTCCACCTCCATTTAATTACCTCCCATATTAAATTCCTGTAACCGTTTTATTAATTTTGAAATTTCCTACTTATGCAATCACCTCTTAATTCTTACCAAAATTCAGCCTTTAATTGTGAAAGCCAAATTCTGTCCCGTATTCCCCTGTTGGCTGAATTTTTTTTTACACCGTTACATTGGTTTTCTATTCTAAACCCTTCCCAAACTCCTCCCACATGGAGTCTGCTGTTTTCTAAGATTGCCATCAAGGAATTCCAACCCTTGCTCTCACGTCTCCACAAGGCGTGAAGAATCCTTCCAATTTTCCCTTGCTCCTAAGCCATTCCTCTCAGGTTTTGAATAAAGAACCTGAAAGAAATTTTCCCGATTCTTTTGTGCATCTTCCCGCCCGACAAGAATGTATGGCGGATCCCGCTGTTGATCACGGAATTGAGATCGACGAATACGGCCACGTTCATATCCTTCGATCGCCGTTCTTCGACGTGGGATTTGGATTCGACGGCACCGTGGAAGATTACTTAAATCGGATCCTTCCTACTCTTGTAGACGCCATTGACGCACAATTCTCAGATTACGAGTGAATCATCCAAGGTCGTTCGCCCGCTTCTCCAACTCCTGCTTCCTCCCCGGCGACAAGTCTTCTCGGCATCACATGTATCTTAGTGGTATCGCTAAGTTTGTTCACTATTCTCTTCCGCTAGCTCCACTTCAAAGAGAGATTGCCGGACTTCTAGGTGAGGTATTTAGTGTTCGAGGTGCTTCAAACACCGACAAGCATCTAACATAACCAAGCATTTGGCACGTCAATAATATGAGATGGATACTGTTAAAAATAAGAGTAGAATAATAGAGGAGAAGATTTAAATCTATTTCTTATTTCAAACTGAAAAAGAGAGAAATTTTTATGGGTGCTAAATACTACCAATTGTTAGTCTTATTGGAACATAATACATGGGAATTAAAACTAACATTACTAACAAAATCATGTTTTGAAGAATAAAAAATGTTAGCTTTAATGTCAATGAACCGGTTGGGGGCCAGCTCAATTGGTTTACAGTAGGCGGAAGGAGTCCACCTCCTCTGCTTTGTCTGCCCAAAGGGGCGGGCCCCACTATTCCAAACAAAGTGAAATTCAAATAGAGTAGGCGGCTAGGGATTGGGAGGGAAATTAAATTAGGAAAGATCTTGTATTAAAGGGGCTGAGAGGGATTAGGGGAGATTAGGTTTTGTTTGATTGGAAATTAGAGTTTTTTGGCATTTGGGCTCTAGACTCTCTTGTCTAGAGATTTGGTAGAGATGATCCTCCTCTCGAATTGAGGTTCATTTGTATCTTGTTCCCGTGTTTGTTTTGCTTTGTTTTCATTATTGCAATCCATCGTTTTGGGGCTGATTTCACCCAGATTTTACTTTATTCTCGCTGTTTTCTCCAATTAGTGATAGGTTTGCTTGCGAACTCAAATATTTCCTATCAGATTTGTAACGGCCAAATGTTATCTGAGGACGGGCTGGAACGGTGTGAGCACATGGTCATCCAATAAATACTAGTCCAAAATAACGAATTTAGGAACTTACTGCAGGGCAAGAGTACATCCCAGAACTGAGCCCAAACAAGGCCAGAGGCTCCGCGTAGTCAATCGAATATTTTCTGTGCTCCTCTGATAATTTGAATTTGTGCAGAGCCAGAGTCAATACCTGCAGAGAAACGGATCAACTAGAAATCGCATGTGGCAAAAAAATAAAAATGTACAAACCAGAGAATTTTGCATACAATCTGTGGTCGATGAGCTGGAGGTTTCATCTTTAAAATAACAAATTCAATATCAGCAGCACTAAAAGATTGATCTCCGACGGTATAGCATGCCTGCAATTAATTACAATAACAAAATAAGAAAAGAGGAAAATATTTGCTTGATTACAACTGCCGACTGGTTTAAGAGGGGCAAGAACACCATCACTTCGAACCTTTTTCATCAATGAGAAGAGTTTGATATCACTTCTAGGAACTCCGTATGCCAGATAGATCTGAAAACAGTTAAATTTGAGTGCCAATACAAACCCTCAACTAAAACTCCATCACAATATTTGAATGCGAAAAGAAAGACTCAAATGAACTTGGCTATGGTGAAATATCATTTTCATGGTTAGATTTACCAACTTATTCATGTTTAGTATGATAAATAGTGATTTTATAACGGACACGTATAAAATTTAGATTAAAACATACGTGCATTATTAAGGCATTATACAGATTAATCCAGAAAGCCAGCTTCTCATCATTACTCATTTGAGCTGGGTTAACCTTTGCTAGTTGCTCCACGAGAAACCTGCAAGGCATTGTTGACGTATTCAGGATTCTGTACATGAGCATAGGTTTGCACAACCGAAAAGAGGAACTTTCTGAGATGGATTATACTTTTCAAGAGCAAGAAGCTACACTAACTTATGTTTATTATTTTATCGAAGTATCCAACTTTGCAGCAAACTGAACTTCACATTTTTGACGGTTAATAAAACTGAATTTTAATGACGGGTACTACCAAACCTGAATTTCTTTAAAGCGCCAGCTGCATACTCAAGTTGTGCTTTTCCAACTGACATCCAAGATACCTCAGTTGCCAAACGATACTTTCCAATCTCTCTCCAATTTAATCTTTCATTAACTCCATAAGGATCATATATACCTTCTTGATCCATTGCTTCATAACTGTGAATTAACTCTGAAGAAGTATGCATTGAGGAAGGCAGCCTGGATGAATCTGAGAATGATGTCAATGAAGAATGCGAAAGATTTCCTCCCGGAGAAGATAGTAACGATAACCACTTTGACAAAGATGCCTTGGAAGTAGTCGTTGGAGATCTTGACAGACGAAGAAAAATATTTCTCATACATAAGACCATTTCTTCTGAAAGCTGATTTGGGTGCGGCAAGAGGTTCTTCACTTTCATGTCCTTCAGTGCAGCAACATGCAACTCTGAAGAAGAATCTATAATCCTTTTCTCTTCTCCCCCGTCACATTGTCCCAACACCTGTTTAAACAGGATCAGATAGTATTATAGTATTAAATTCCAAAATATATTTGATGTAAAGGAATTCAAGATAAACCGACTACAACTGCTGTAGAAAACAAGGGAAATAATCGTCAATTAAAAAATACATGAAACAAACCTCATTTAATGGGATGTTTTCGGAAGGGCCTCTAAATGACTCTAAATCTTCACTTTCTGGTAATACATCCATATGGATTGAGGGAAGCACTTGAACTCCAAGCTTTGACAGTCTCAAGGAAGATACATTCTGCAGAATGCAACCAAATTAAGGCATCACTATCAAGGTCAAATTGCTCGTGGGGTTTGCAGAAATTTAAATATAGAGGTGAAATGATATACATCTTCCCATATATACCCAGAAGTTGATGAAGGAGATGCCAGTGATGGTATTTGTAAATATTCTATATGGATTTCAGCAGCAAGACGCTCCCTCCTTTCATGTTGAAGGCTGAAATGCAAGGCATAGAGTTCTTCTTCAAGTTTTCTAACAGTTATCTCCAGTGCATCAATGCTGGCTAAGAGCTCCTGAGCCTAAACAAATTTTTTAAATCATATAACTAAAAGTAGAACTAATGATAATAGCCTAAAACAGCATTATTTAAAAGAATTCCTAAGTAAATTGCGGGAGAGTAGCAGAATGAACAAAGGCACTACCTTATTTGGAAGCTTGGAAAGAGACCTGGATAAAGGCAAAAAAGTATTTCCGACGGCATTTGCTAAAGCCACATGTAAGTCAATTTCTTCCTGAAGTTGCTTCTCCAATATTTGAACCTGCATACACATGGGAAAAGATAAAACACAGTAGTCAAACCAGCACCTACATCAGCATAAGAACTGCTTCTCACATCACCAAGTCAACTAGGGAATGTTAACCAAAAGGATAACAAATTGGGATGAATACAACAATAGTTAAACTGATTTTCAAACGAAAAGGCTCAACCTATGGATGAGAGCCAACTACTTGGTATTTCTACACCAACAAAATTTTCAATATTCATCATGGAGCTACAAATTTTTCAATTTTTGATATGACATACTTGAGGAGCTTTAAACTTGTCTCAACCTTAACCATGACCTTCCACTCTTGAAATTATCAAACAAATCTGACTTTTATTTTAAGTACATCCATACATTTATATTGAGATCATCAATAAAATTGAAAAAAATAGAGAAAACCTCCTGTAGAAGAAATTGGTGATGGACCCCATACATCAATATACACAAATGCTAGCTTCTTTGACTTTACTTTTAAACTAGTTTTTGAAAAACTCACGCTTTGTTATTTGTTATATGCAAAATCTTCATAAAAATCTAGCTTTATAAATTTTAAACCGGAAAACTTTCCTCTAGTAAAAAGTCAAAGCATACATTTCTTACTCATATGTCCAAGCCTTCGATGCCAAAGACCTCCATCAACATCTGAATCAACTACTCTAATGGAATATGATCTTTTATTGATAACATATAGGGTTCTTTCAATACTTTCATGAGCTCTAACCATAGTTTCTTTTGTCGCCTTCCACGAATCTCCTTTGAATGATATCATATGGCCTGAGTTTGCAAGCTAACTCACAGAAACTAAATTCCTTTTCAGACAAGAAAGATGTCTAACATCCTTGAGTCTTCAAGTTGACCCATTTGTCATTATGATATCAACATCTCCCTATCCTACAATGCTACAGGGCTTGTTGTATCTCAAATACACTATTTCCATATCACATTAAGTGTATTTTTTGAATGCCTCCTTAGTAGGGCTTGCATGAAATGAAGTACCCAAATCTATAACCTAAGATTCAGAATTATCCAGAGACAAAATCAAATAATCTGCTTGAAACTCTTATACAGATATATTTGTAGAGTGACTTTTATCTTGACCCTTACCACTAGTTTTTTTTAGAACTCTATAGTCCTTCTTTAAGTGATCATTCATTCCACAGTTCCAAAACACAACTTTTTCTTTACATGAAGTAGATTTTCCTCTCTTGTATCTAGATCTTCCTCTGCTAGGATTTTTGTCAAAACCCTTTCCTTTGGCTTCAACATTCATAGCAGAATTTTAAGATTCACCATCCACCTTTCTGCAAACATTTTCATTAAGCACTAACCCCACAATATCCTAAAAGTTCAACTTTGAACTCTTAGAAGAATTATTCACAACAGTAATCAGCTCATCTCATTTATCTGGCAATGAAGATAACAACAACAATGCTCTCACATCATGATCAAACTTGATGTCAACTGAACACAACTGACTCATCACAGTGTTCAAATTATTCAGATGTTCTGCTATCAAAGTGTTGTCTAACATATTCATATTGAATAACTTCTTCCTAAAGAACACTTTGTTTGAGGCCGACGACTTCTCATACGCTTAGTCAGTGCAGCCATGAGATTGACTGTAGTCTTCTCATTTATAATGTTGAATGTAATAAATGAGAAAAGTGAAAGTCGAATCAAACCTAGTACAGCCCAGTCAAAAACCTCCCACTCCTCCATAGTCATTGAATCAGACTTCTTGATGATTCCTTCCAACGACAAATAGAACTTCTTCTGGTAGAGCAAGTCTTCAATTTGCATCTTCAAGAATGCAAAGTTTAAATCATTCAAACTTTTCAATCTTGAATCCTGCTTCATCAGCCATTACTCTCGCTCAAACTAAAGAGCGTGGCTCTGATACCAGTTGTTGGGGGGAAGTAAAACACGCAGCGAAACAAACAGGAAATAAAAATATAGCGGAAAAGAAAGAACACCAAGATTTAATGTGAAAAAATCTGAAAAAAAAAATAATGGAGCCACACCACACCAAGAAATTATCTATAAAAATTTGGGAGAAATAGTATAAATCTTGCTTCTCTCTCGCTCTCTCCTTATCTCGCCTCTCTTACACTGTTCTCATGAACAAACAAAGAGAAAATCATACAATAACCGCCAAGGGACGTCACCCTTAATGGAAAACGAGAAATAAAACTGACAACCCATCCCGCAGCGCTGCGGTACTCAACTTTTTGTCTCCAGTATGCTTGACGCCGCCTCAGTGCCATGGTCTAAAGCGTCATAACTCTAGTGATCTCTGTTTTCTCCAAGAAAAAACGCATGGGCTTTCGGGTGCACAACGTCGAGGCACTCGAGTATACAACACTGTGGTGTCATAACCGAAAAAGGATTATGACCCCCTGCAACCCTCCAACGAGCTCGGCATAATGAATTGAGATCCAATGCAACAATACAACATAATTGATCAATCATATTCCACATAGAACGGACATAAAGGTATATCAACCAATATATCCAATGCCATTAACCATTGGCCTACAACTAGTATAAAAATAAAAATCTTGTAAACAAATCCTCTTCAAAAAGCAAAGATGAAATCTCCTAACCAATTTCACCAAAAGAGTATAATTAGTCAAATAGGGGACCGCAACAGAAAAATATATGTAATGCATAACATATTATAATATCGCATATAATGAGCATACATCACCCATTCAACTAATAATAGAGGCAATCCTGTCAACAGAGGGGCAAGGAACTCACTTCTTTTTCAAGCTGGGATCGGTAGCAACCCATCTTTCCTCCCGAATCTACTTTTTGGCCATGAATGCTCTTAGTTTCCTAACAAAGCAACGAAAAAAAAAGCATAACTGAGAATTAGGAAAATATGACGAAATACTACTTTCAAATAAATAAACTAAACTCGATAAATTAAGAAAATAATTTCACATCGATCATACTTCCTTTCTTTAAAAGAAATTAATCCACCTTGCTTCTGAATTGAAGAGCATGTATGTTCAACATATCCCAACTCCATCTACAACTATGACATAGGCTTATAGGCAGATCGAATTTGACAAAAATGCATGTTCGAACTACCTTAACTAGAGCGTGCTAAACATACTTCGTCAACCGTTTACAGGCAACCCACCATAAAAGAAGCACCGACAGCCTCAAAGAGCACTGGAATTTAGCTATGACCAATGAAATCTTCTTACCCGGATGGAATTCCCATAAATTTAAAGCAGTAAAGAGATCCAAAAACAATACTCAAATTTTTCGACCATGCTAATTAAAAGATGTAAAAGAAGAGTTCACCGACATGGAATAGAAGAAAACCCACCTCAATACGCGAACACCCATCTCCAGAAGAAGAAGAAGAAGAAGACGGATCTGGTGCACCATATTCCCCTCTTCCTCCTCTTTCCTTTACTCCTCTCTGCATTGCACTCTGAATGGAGCTTCCCCTGAATCCTCAAGACATAAATCCAGAACAATGACAAACTGAACAAATCCAAGCGAAAGAAACAAACAAAGAGACCAAGACGAAAGCAGTAAACAAACAGTTGGAAAAGAACGGAAGGTTTGAAATTCAATCCCTTACAGATTCACGGGGAGAATCGCTCCGTGTGAGACATACATCTCGCCCCACAGTGCCTCCGCTTTCAAACACAGCATCTCTCCCTCTCTCTCTTCCCTTCACGATCACCGATTCTATTAAAAAATCTTCTCCCCTTCCAAGAAATGCCGCTTGCACAAACGACGAGAGATCAGAATGGAATTAAAGTACAACGAGACGGCAGAGTGCCTGAGTTCTTAATTATTTCACGGCTGTTTTCTCGTGGCGTAACCTCTACTGCTGCTTTCGGATTCAGGGAAGAAGCAGAGCAGCCAGGTGCCAAATACAAAATTACTCCAATTCAAAGCAGTACAGCAACTGGTACTCCATTACTCACTAGATCAAATGTGAGAAAATGTAAGCCGATCGACGGAACCCCAAATGCAGGAGAGCTCAACCCCGCTTCTCCTCTCTGCAACTATATAATGAGTACTCATCCGCGTGGCCGATACTCTCTCTCTCTCTCTCTCTACGGCATCTGGGGATTTCCGCCGGTGGTGGGAAGGAAGCCTTTATTCTTGCTTTCAGTAAAGCGAGTTGATGTTATCGAAGAAATCGCTGACCAGCGAATAGGCATTTGTTTATTAGGATTAGAAATGAACCTGACACGCCATATCCTATCATAAAATAGCTCATTCTAACCTGATTGTATTAGCGCTGCTCCAGTCCGATTAATTAAGAAAAATTATTAGGTGCGGAGTACAGATGGGGTGAGAACCGTCCGCACAGACACAGGATACCGAGCGGTACCCAATGGTACCGAGTGGTACCGAATGGTACCGAATGCTGTTTTATACTAGTGTGCGGACGGTTCTCCTGTCCGCACTCCGCACCAAATAATTTCTCTCCGATTAACTCCCAAAATAATGATAGTAAATTTTCTTGCAATCATAGTCAAAATATTATAAGTTTTAAAATTTTTATAGTGATTTCTTAATTACATTTTTGTATGAAGTTTGGTAAAAGAATAGTTCACTTTATAGGTATAAATGTGTGAAGCGGAGTTTGAATCAGCTTTGATTTGGACTTGAATTTGATTAATTAACTGAGGCAGAAAAAAATAGTAGAAAAGTAATAAGAAACAATTTGATATAACTAAGTGATAAATAATATTAAAATAATTTTAATAAATTTCTATTTTAAAATTTTTACTTCCAACATGTTTTAAAAATATTTTATATTACTATTGATTCAATGAGCCAGGTTGTGAACTAATAAGTCGAGTTAGAGTTGGATCAAACTTGACTCGTGATATATCATCAAAAAAATATCTTGATCGAGCACGAATCTTGAGGCAACTTCGAATTAGAAACTTACTCATCGAACACCGCCCAGCCACCGACCGTCGCTAGATTTCTGCCTGGCCATCCAATGTCATCGGACTTCCGCTCTACCACCGTTGGATTTCTGCTCGACCATCATCATTCACACTGTAAAATCAAAATCTGCTCCAGGATCATCCAGGACGATCTGGGATCGTCCTGGGACGATCAGTTGAGAATTTGCTCCATAATTTGCTCAGATTTGTTCCAGGTGTTTTTCTGTAGGCATCGTCCAGGCCGATTGAGGCATCGTCCAGGCCGATCGAGGCATCGTCCAGGCCGATTTGCACTGTTCAAAATATCGGCCGAAAAATAGTTCTGGGAACCATCCAGGACGATCGAAATTGGTCTGATCGTCCCGGGACGATCTGGCGATCGGCCGGGCTGATCTG